>NW_026067999.1:4656482-4713669 GCF_014885135.2 Alexandromys fortis
ATATATCATTTCCAAGTAATTATTAAATGGCAACTGCTTATGTCCATGCAGTTGAATGATTTCTAAAGATATTTATACCTCTTGTCAGTCAAGACCTCACAAAGAAGTGTACTTTCACAGAGACACCTTCACAGATTGTTTAGAAGTCTCATTTTAAATTACTCATACACAATTATTAACCAGTCATGAACAGTATTAGAAATGAAAATAATATTTCTCTTTGAGGGTGAAGAATAGAGAAGGATTAAAAGTTGATCCTTGGGCTGTTGAAATGGCTCCATGGGTAAAGGTGCTTGCCACCAAGCCTGCTGACCTGAGTTCGAACCCCAGGATCCATATGATGAAAAAAGAAAACCAACTCGTGCAAGTTGGCTTCTGACCTCCACATGGGTGCTGTGGTGTTTGTGCCCCCCTAACACACACAGAAAGAAAGAGAGAGATGTTCTTTTAAGATTTAGCAAATTAAAATTTAAAATTTCATATTTCATCCTTGCCGGGTGGTGGCGGTGCACGCCTTTAATCCCAGCAACCAGAAAGCTGAGGCAGGTGGATCTCTGTGAGTTCAAGGCCAGCCTGGTCTACAAAAGCTAGTTCCAGGACAGGCTCCAAAGCTACAGGGAAACCCTGTCTTGAAAAAAAAAATGCATCCTTATATGAAACAGCAAGTAATTAGAAGCTTGTTTGTCAGCTAATCTACTTACATTTGTAGACATTATTTTCTTCTTGTAGTGCGGAGAATAGAGCCCAGGGCCTTGTGCATGCTAGGCAAGCACTTCCCACTGAACCACATCCCCAGCTCTAACTTACTTATATTTGAAAGCAGGTACTTGCTCTTAAAAGCATCATGGAAAAAAATCATAAAACTCCATATTGTCCAGTGAGGAAAATCCGCAGGCATGACGATGCACGATCATAATATCCCAGTATTCAAGAGACTGAAGCAGTTCTATACCAGCCCAGTCAACAGAGGGAATCCAAGCCTGACTTGGCTTACAGGAGAGCATGTCTCAAACAAGCAGGAGGGCAAACCAACTCTCGTCTTCCTTTCCACTACCATCTCAAGTCCACCTTTAAGGATCCCTGCCTAACCAGCGTGACACTATTTGAAGTCTTTATGAAGAAGAAGTTGATGTCTCTAGACCCTCACTCGAGTTGTTAATTGGTGGGTCCAAATAAGGAAGTTAGAGGGCTTGAAATGTTGAGGAAGTGACCAGAAAGGAAAGGAAGGTTGGCCTCACTGTACATCGGCTGCCTAAGGAACCTGAAGTTTTCTATGTTTCCATCTTCCTACCTATGAATGCTGCAGAAAAAGGTCCACTCTTGTCTTTACCCTGCCAGCTACAGCAGCACCCGCAGAGAAAGGCTGTAGCCAAGACCCAAGCGACAGATGGCAACAGTAGCCATTTCGGGTAATGTTTCTGCCTGTGCTGATGTCATCAACGGCTTCTTTGAGGCATGGATTTCTTTGCTAGCCAGCCCCTCAGGTCTCCTGGTGCAGCCATTGCTTAAGGGCAATTTTAAGTGTAGGCTACGCACTTAAACCTTATAATCTTATCTAGCCTCTTAGCTTCAAAGTAGACTCCAGTAGTCCGGTAGCACAGACACTTGCAAGCACAGAAATTTTTATTTATTTGTTTGTTTGTTTATTTATTTATTTATTGGGGAGTGGGGGCACGTCATGACACACATGTGAAAATCAGAGGACAACTGTAGGGAGCCAGTTCTCTCTTTCCACCATACAAGTCCCTCTGATTATATCTCAGGTTATCAGCCTTGGATTCAAGTGCCTTACTTTGCCCTTTGAATTATCTTGCCGGCCCCAGAGGAGAAGTTATGATAAAGATAGATGCAAAACAATAAAAATGTATTCAAGAAAGCATTTTTTTTTCTGGTGCTAGACTACTAACAACTTACGACTGGCCTGTAGTTCTAGCACATACATGTGTATATACAGTTCTGTCGTCTTTTACACTGTAGTTGACCGTTGTCATGACCGTATTAACAAGTTTCACATTTTACTGATATCCACGTGCTGCTCTTTTTGCAAGTGAACAATCTGCTGAAACGAAATATACATCTGGGAAGAACGTGACCTTTCCAAAAGGGCATTGTCTGAATGTGGCAAATTATCATGGACAGTGTTGTGCAATTAGGAGAACAGAGAAGGCTGGGGATAAAATTGATAAAACCACAAGCTGTATAGGAGAGTCAGCCACATATGTCAGTAGCTCCAAATGACCCGACGAAACGTCAGCATTACATGGTGCTTCCTTCTTCATAAGCCTCTTGACACTCACTGGCATGCTCTAGGAAAATAAATGAGAGCGCTGGTAAGATGGCTCAGCCGAGAAAAGTACTTCCTGCTAAAGCTTAATGACTTAAGTTTGGTCTCCAGAAACCATGGTAAGAAGAGAGAACCGACTCTGATCTTAATTCAGATGCTCAATGAAGTCTAGTCTCAGATGCTATTGAATGATCCAGCAATCCATTTCATTCCTTGTATACATTTATCACCTGTGATGAGTATCTTGGGAGATCACAGAGACAGGCTATATGTTATTATTCCGGTGGCAAGTTTGTAGTTAAATTAGCAAAGTGCATTTAGTTGATTTAAAAATATCTACAGATTGATGGCTTGGAGAAAAGAGAAAGAAATCTCCCAATGTCATTTGTTCCTGTCCAGTGACCAGGTCTTCGCTCAACTGGCATGTCACTTGATCATATGCAGTTTGGAGAAGTAAGTTACTTAATAAAGCACTGAAGATATTTAAATGGCCAGGAACGAAAGCAAATGTAGTATTTAAAAAAAAAAACAAAAAACAAAAAACTACTGTCCACGTGTCCATGCCAAGTTAACAGAGTGAAACCACCTGAGTGGAGTGTTTCCTGAAAAGTCATAGACACGGCCGTTGTGTCTTGAGTGTGACAGGAATCTTCAGCTCATGAGCCAACCCTGAAGCCACTGACTTTTCACGAGTCTGTGCAGCGCCTCATTTGTGCTTGTCAGTCTCTACCTCCCCTCTGTTGTCACGAAGGTCCCTAAAACCTTAAATGCCCGCTTAAGCTGGAGCTTCTTTCCACCACGCACAAATTTATGAACAACTACATGTTCTTTTCAAATATATACAAGCCGTAAAGAGGGCTGTGCTCTTTTCCACTCAGTAGCCTGGAGTAGGTGCTGGCAGTGCCCATCTTAGGACAATACATGGGCTAATGTGGCTGGCATTGATGGCTCTGCCCTTTTGCAGGGCTGTTCTGCAAATAGCTGAGGTTTGACATTCATATTGTAGAAAAACAGTGAATCTTAGTTTGTAGCTCTATGGGTTCATATTGGTGAAATAACTATGTCCTGCTTTGGACATCAGCTGTGACAACTGCCTTTTGTGTGTTTGTTTCTCTGTTTAGATTTCCATTCCAAAACAAACAAACAAACAAAAAAAAACCTTGAGGGCAGCATAGGAGAGAGATTCACTTCAGCAGAGAGCTTCTCTTTGCTCCACTCTGGCTGTTATGGAAACCTTTCATTGGCACTGTCTGTATTTCTGTGTTTACATCTTTCGAGCAACTCAAACAAGCTCCCTTGGTCACCGAGAAAATAAAATTATAGTCATAACCTCCCAAGGCAGGCTCGGAGCCTACTGTAGCCTGCAGTGCCTTTCCTGTTCTGTACCCACGTGCCGCCTTCCCCTGCTGATGGTGGGTCCCCAGCAGCTGAGCTCATGCTGGGCCTTTCACAGCCCCTTGGGGGGATGGGTAAGTGGCAGATGCACTTAATTAGACATATTGCAAATGCAGGAGAATGAGCTTTGACAAGAGTTTTGAAGTCCAGACAAAAGGACACTGCTGTTATGAGTCAACTTGATTTTCAAGGAAAATGGAATATACATGCGTATCAATTAAGATATGAACATATGCACACACATACACATAAGGCATATCTTCCCCCACCCTGTCATCTAGGAAAGGAACATATATTAGCCATTATACATAGATAATACATGTGCCAATGTGTGTTGCCTTCATGACAAACACAACCATTGTTCATATATACATACATAATATGCATATATACCATACATACATCACACACATATATATGTATATATATATGTAAATGGACTGAGCCCTTACTATGTGTATACACTATTCTAAATGCGTTCCTTAATCAGACATTGTAATCCTGACCATATTACACATGTGACAACTGAGATCACATAACTAGGAAACATCAACACCAGTCAGTGTTTGAAGGCAAGAACTCTGGCCCAGTTCTGTGGTCTTCATCTCTTCTTAGTGGAGGTAGTGCAGTTGATGCTATTTAATAGCCCCATTGGTTTGGTTTGGTGGGGGTTGTTGCTCAGAACCGCAGGGGACCTATTAAGAGATGGGGCGGGTGGGGGTGGTGAAGAGGGAAACAGAGAACAGAGAATGCCCTGTCTCCTCCCTGAGTGCCAGGATTACAGATACACACCACCATGCCTGGTGTATTCAGTGCTGGGGATGGAACTCGGGGTTTTATGCATGCTAGGCAAATACTCTACCGACTAAATGACAAGCCCCAGACCAAGAAAATACTTCTTTATGTGGATGCATTTGTAGTTACGTTTAAACAGTTTTTACACTGTTTGTCGTGGGGAGAGGTCTCCTGTGTGCCACTGCCTATGCTTGTGAGTCCTGGAGATGGAACTCAGACTTGGCAACCAGTGCCGTTACCCAGAGTCATCTCATCACCAACTCTGTCATTATTGTGGATGGATAAAAGCAAATTTTCTTTTTCCTTGAGAAACAGTCTTGCTATGTCAATCATGCTGGCCTTGAACTCCCAGCAATCCTCCTGCCTCCACCTCACTAGTGCTGAGATCACAAAGGCATCCCTTTGTGGATTCCATTGTAAAGATATTTTTCAACAGCAGACCTATGGGGAGGCATTTTGTCTAAGCAGTACTTTGCAGAATAGGATTTCCAAAGCAGGAAGGCATTATTGGGGTGGAGAGG
Source organism: Alexandromys fortis (assembly GCF_014885135.2). Lineage (NCBI taxonomy): Eukaryota > Metazoa > Chordata > Mammalia > Rodentia > Cricetidae > Alexandromys > Alexandromys fortis. The sequence continues at coordinate 4,661,478 of NW_026067999.1, forward strand.
CAGTTTGCTCCTAGATTACTATGGACTAAACCTGTGATCGGACTGTTCAACCTTGCCTGTCTTGGTGTTGGTTTTCTCAGCTAGGAAAAGAAAAAGATGCTAGGACACAGGCAGTGACGAATGCGTGTGGTTGCTGGCTGGGGAAAGCCTGGGGCTGGGAATCTCAACATCACAACCTATGGCAGTATTGCAGGTCAGCCAAGTGGTTGACTAGCGTGAGGGACGTTCGCATTTGTTCTATCCCAACACTTCTTCCAGCTCCTTGCAAACAGACTCCACCGTCATTGAGCACGCGCAGTGGGAATTGTTTTCTTTGCAAGAGCTCTTCATTGACGTCGCTCCGTTTTGCAAGACCAATATCCCTACTCTCATCAGAGCCTGCTTGCTGATCTTGCCAGGCCCAGTACCCAGAGAAAGCACGGAACTCAAGCTTGTCCAAACTTCTTGGTAGGATTTTCGTTCAACAGAGTTTGAGATGGGCCAGTGAACAGTTAAACGGTCACAGAAAGAGAACCTGCTTTTGGAAGTGACATGGGGATGGAGTTTTTAGGATAAAAGTCTAGGCTCTACCCCACACCCCTGACCTACCAAGGAAAGAAATGAATAATGATGGAAAGGGGGGGGGTCACTGTGGCCACACTGGGAAGTGGACTAGGTAAAGAGGTAGTGTGCCCGGAAGAGTCTTCAGGAGACTGACATGAGTTTTGGACCTAACTAGAGAAAGAATTCGAATCAGGGGTGGGGATCTGCGTAATTAGCAATCCCAGCCGTCCTGGGAACAGATCCTTCCTGTCAGGTTATTTTCAGAAGTCCTTGGGACTACTTCAGGTTTAGGACAATTAGACAGCCTAGCCTCTCCACGAGGAACATGCGTCCGCAGAGTCAAGCAAGAGTTAGGAGCCAAAGTGAATGAGATGGGTAGAAAATGGAGGCAGAGGTTCGAGGTTTTCGTCCTGCTTTTAGTTACCCTGTGGGTACTGGGAATCAAGGCTTTTCAGCAAAAGCAACTTCGCCAGTGCCTGTTTCCAATCTGGTCGCAGCAGTGATTTTAAAGGGTGCAAATAACAGACATCGGCTGGCTTCAGTTGCTGTCTGTGCAATACGGCTGTCATTAGTCATTCCAATTTGAACTACTTAAAATGAAATGAAATGCAGTTCCCTGGACACATTTAAGGACTCCAGTGGCCACGTGTGGCTAAAGGCTACTAGACTGGACAACCGAAAACAGTGCATTTGCATCATCATCAAAAAAAAAATGACACTAAGTGCCACTTCTCTCTAGCAGTAGGCTTGCAATGGGAGTTGAGATGATTTCGTTTTAGCTTGGGATCGTAACGGCTCTGGACCGTATCTAAGAAGCATTCTCGGCCTCGGAGAGCATATCCACACTATGACTGCTGCTTCCACACCTTTGTCTGGAGCAATACTGTGATGCCAACATGTGGGTCAGGTGAAATTATGTCTTTCGGCTTGCAGATTCTCCAGCCTGCAGCTTCATCATGCCGTCCATGTACCCAGGACTGTTTTTCCCCCGGAGTGATTTGACTTGACAATGAGAGCAAATGCTGAGCCTGTGTCCGACACAGTGACTGATGGTGTTCTTTGCATGAGAACAAAGGTGCATCCCGGCTATGCTCTGTTCTCAACTGGAGAACTTGGCGAATGCTAGTGCCTAAGTATAGGTCCCACCCACAAAATATGGGGTGTAATGCTCTAGGATGCCGCACTGGGCATGGGGAGATTTTGCACGTGACGTGTGATGCTAATATACAGCGGGGTGCATTGAGCTAGACTATACCCAGTGATAAGGAGTGGCTGCTTTTTTTGAAGGGTGGCCCAGCCATGGCTTATTCAAAGGTTACATCAACCTGGATAGAGGTAGTTGCTGACTTTCACAGGATTCTATCCACATATTTTGCTTGTTAGGTTTTTGAGATAGTATCTCACGTAGCTGAGGATGACCTTGTACTGCTGATCTTCCAGCCTCTGCCTCCTGAGTGCTGGGATTACAGGTGTGTACTACCACGCACCATTTATCCAATACTGGAGATTGAATCCAGGATTCATGCATGCAAACACCCTGCCAATCAAACTGTAGCAACGCCAACACCCGACTTTTTTATTTTTTTGAAATGGGGTTTCTCTGTGTAACCCTGGCTATCCTGGAACTTGCTCTGTAGATCAGGCAGGCCTCAAATTTAGATATCTGTGTGCCTCTGCCTCCAGAGTGCTGGAATTAAAGGCATGTGACAGCATGTCTGGCTTTCTTTTTTTTTTTTAATCATTATTACAAGGTTTCTCTCTCTCTAGCCCAGACTCACTTCAAACTCATAATCCTGCCCCTGCCTCCCAAGGGCTGGGACTATAAGCATGCATCAGTACTCCTGACCGGGGTCTACATCATTGTCAGGGATGGGAATGCATTGCCTAGCACATGGGTTAAACCCAGGAATGATGACGACCTTAGGCTGAAAAGAGTCCGCACTGGCTGACAGGTGCTAGAAGCAACATTGCCAAGTTAGAAGGAAAGATGCACAGATCTAAAGGGAAACCCAAAAGGAATTAAAAAAAAAAGTCTGATTACTTGAAATAAAGCCAATTGAACATTCCTAGGATATGGGCAGCTTAGTTGAACAGCTGTGCCCAGGGTTAGGTTCATTGACAGTTGCAGTAGTCAAGAGACAACCCTCAGAAACTCCTACGGTTAAGTGTGGCTTCCCTACTTCCTCCAGGACGATCTGAGATGTATTTGGAAGTCTCCTGTGCTTCGTTCTCCTCTCACGTGGAGTGGGAATAAGAAAAGACACCCATCTCCTTCCATTATGGGGATAATTAGATGATTTGTGTAAACTGAAACTCCTGGCCTACTCCCCCCGACTATGATTATAAACTGCAAAAGCCATGAGCTCTGCATGCAGCTCATTTGTGCCGTGTTTGCCTAGTCTGCACAAAGCCCTGGATTCAATCCCCAGCCCCAAATAAACTGGGAATGGCCCGGTCACTCTTGTAATCCCAGCACTCAGGAGGTGGAAGCAGGAGGATTAGAAACTCATGGTCATTCTCAGCTACTTAGTGAGTTTGAGGACAGCCTGGGATGTGTGAAACCTGACTTAAAAAAAAAATGAAACAAAGATTTGATTAGCATCAAGCTGGTCTTCATCCTTTGAAGAATAAAGAGCCTACTTCGAAGAATAAAGAGCCTACTGAGCTAGCCAGCCGAATAAGTCATAGCATATATAGGAGTAGTGGGGTGCGTGTTAATAGGGGAACTGAGTGAGAAGCAGATCAGAACTATGTGTAGCATCTTGACAAGTATTCTCTAGACCTACGAGTTCTAGGATAAAATGTTTTAATAACTTGTTACCATGGGAACACTGTCTTGGTAAATGGGGTGGGCTGTTTATTCATTACTCAACAAATGTTTGTGTGCCAGCCACGTGCTCAGGAAACCTGATACTAGCCCTTCTCATAAAGAACCAACATTTTTATTTGACATGTTTCTGCAGAAGACATTTCTAAGATTTATATTTCCACGTGTATGCTTAACCAGATTTGATTCATGCAATTTTTTTTTTACTTCAAAAATTAATTTCAAGTAGAAAATGTCAGGAGTGATGGTGTACCTGTAATTTGAACACTTAGGAGGGGGAGGCAGGAGGGTCAGGAATTTAAGGCAAGTGTGGGCTATATGGGACCCTGTCTCAAAGGGGAAAAACACAACCCAATAATAATGATAAAGCAATAATAATACTTTTAGATAGAGAAGCGCAATAAAGGCATCACAGATTTTCTGTCTAGTCTTCACCAAGCTTCCCCTAACATTCGTTTACATAACTGTGGAATGATGATCAAAGCCAGGAAATTGGCATTAGCACAATGCCGTTAACTAAGCCAAGATGTTTGTTTGGACACTAGCTTTTCTTCCAGCGGCCTTTTCTGTTGCAGCATGCAGTTGAGGCTCTCACATGACATTCGGGTCTCATACTCCCGCAGTCTCCTCCATCCCATGAGCGGTCCTTACTCTTTCTATGGCTTTCAACTTCAACTCTTAAAAAAAAAAAAGAAAAGAAAAGCAGACAGGCTCTTATGTAGCTAGTAGGCTGGTCTCAGGCTCGCTACGTAACCAAAATTGACCTTGAATTTCTGATCCTCCTGCCTCTACCTTCCTCAGTGCTGCGATTACAGGCATTTCCCTGCTCCATTTTATGCAGTGCAGGGGACAGAAGTCAGGGTTCCATGCATGGTAGGCAGGCACTATACCGAATGGGCTTCATCCCGGGCCCTTGACCTCAACTCATTTTGAAAGGTACAGATCAAGTATTTTGGAGCAACTCCTTCAAGCTGGATGTGCCCGATTTTTTTCTCATGGTTTGGGGTGTATGTTTGGGGGCACAGATACCACAGCGATGCTATCAGGGGACATGTCACATCAGTATGTCTCACTATCTCACTAACTGGTGCTGCTAATCCTGAGAGTTTACTTAAGGGCACATCTGTAGCCTTGAGCTCGGTTTTTTTTTTTTTTTTGGCTTTGTATTTCAGAACATTTTATATTCACAGCAAAATGAAGAAGGTACAGAGATACAAATTGGAATTCATTTTTATAAATACCTTTAATAACAGACATCCTTTGTGTACCATGTTACAATATAAAAAAATGACGTGGGACATATTATGTCTGCATAAAAAATGGTCTCAAATAGCCCATGCTTCTGACTCTTTGTGTGTCATTTTCATAATTTGCTTCCTTTCATCTCCTGGGTACTCTCAATATGCTTGCTTAAAGCTTTCCCCGTTCTGCTGCTGGCAGTGATTGACAAAGAAGCTCCTCAAGCTGTTACAATTGTGTGCAGAGGGGGTAGGCTGTGCAGCCAGACTTCAGACATGGCTCAGGAAAAGAAGCATGTTGACTTGAGCGTATTCCTTGAAGCATTTGAGTTTTTGCTTGCTTTTAAAATGAGCACACTGTTTACAGCCCATTTTATATCATCATCATTATCATTATTATTAACTATTAGACAGTGTCTTAGTATGTGACTGTAGATTTCCTAGAACTCAAACTGGTCTTGGACTCACAGATCTCTCTCTCCCCCAAGTGCTGGGATTAAAGGTGTGTATTAAACCATTTTAAAGTCTCACCAACTTGTATTGAAGTCTGAGTTTAAGGGTATGTGACACGTGACGAAGAGTAATTTACAGGCAGCATGGAAGCACATACCTGCAATGCCATCACTTGACAGATGGAGGCAAAAGGATCAAGAGTTGAGAGAATCCAGGCCACCAAAGACTACTTGATACTCCGCCACAAAAGCAAGCAAGCAAACAAAATGAATTGAGTCACACCAACCTAGATTAAAATTGCTGCTTTACCTCTCAGGAGCAAGTTCCTTAGCTCTCCAAGAAAAGCTCCCTGAGGTAGATGCAAGAGTTAAAGAGAGGGCGCAAGTGGTGTGCTGAGGGCTACATGGCGATGCTTCTGTCAGGGACAGGGTAGCATGACTAATGAAAGCCCAGAGACAGAAAAGTGAGCTTCAACTCCAGAACCAGAAAAGCAAGGCAGCTGAGCCACTCCAGAAGCCTTATCTCTACCAAGGCGGGGCGACCGTAGACTAAGCCTCTCTCCATTCATTTTAGATTCCCTCTAGTACTGGCCTTGAAGATGTGGGACTCCCTAGGACTGGGATTAAAGCTGTGAGCCACCACCACCTGGATTTGTTTCTGCATTGATCTTGTGTAGTCCAGGAAGGCCTTGAACTCACAGAGATCCATCTGCCGCTGTCTCCCAAATCCTAGGATTGAAGGTGTGTGACACCACTGCCTGGCCTCTAGTGGCTTTAGCTTTATCTCTGATCTTCAGGCGAGATTTCTTTATCAAAATACAAATAATATACTGCTACAGTCTACTGCATATAGTACAGCAGTTCCAGAAGAGGAGAATGCAATTGATGTGGAAGGTGTGTCCCGTGTTTGGAATTCCAACACTTGGGAGACTGGAGCAGGAGGATTAGGAGTCCAAGATCATCCTGGACTACAAGAGGGGAGTTTGAGGCTACCGTGGATTACTTGAGATCCTATCTCAAAACAAACAACAAAACAGTAATCGAGATGAAAAATTCCTGAGATGTTATACAGGCGATGTATCACCATTTGTGCTTGGGGTGAAGCTGGTATAAATAAGGAAGCCTACCACAGGATATTGGGTCGTTAGTTAAAAGCACTTGTTAGGCCATCTTGAAGACCAGGATTCAGATTCCAGAATTTATGTAAGAAGCTGGCCTCCAGCTCCTGTGCATGAGCTTTAACCCCAGTTAGAGCGGCAGGAGAATGAGGGCAGGGAAATCGTTATTTTACCTTACAGTGACTGCGCTTTAAACTACCAGCGGCCTGGCCATTAAGGCCACAGCCCCCACCAGCCAATGGCTCTGGTGCTGCCACTAAAGGTAGTTTTAACTAAATGCATATCGTTCTAATAAAACTTGAGATTCAAAGGCTAGGATGCAAATAGTCAGAGTAGCAACTGGCTAACTCTCTCTTTGCTGGCCCTGGAAGATACTCCATTCCTCCGGTCTGTGAGAGGCAAGTCTAGGACTTGGGGCCAGGTGTGGGGGTAGATGCAGGCATGTGTGACCCGGAATTGCATTCAGTCTCCCCAGCCCTGGAATGCCAGTACCTGAGCTGCAGCAGGCATCCCTACCCAGCACACTATTTCTGCTTAGTTTCTACTTAGGCTCAAAAAGGCTTGTCTATTAAAGGAGCCATGTTTTGGGGTGTTTTGTTTGTTTGTTTGTTTTTAAATCACGGGGACTGCTAGTTTTATTTATTTACTGTAGTTTTTATCTTCTTTGTTGTTGTTGGTTTGGTTTGGTTTTGGTTATAGTGTTTTGAGAAAGGGCTTTTTGGTTTTGTTTCTGTAACAGCTCTGGCTGTCCTGGAACTTGTTCTGTAGACCAAGTTCCTGGAGCACTCAGAGATTCCCCTGCCTCTGCCTCCCGAGGGCTGGGATTAAAGGCGTGCGCTGCCCTGCTAGTTACTGTACTTTTCGACGTCATTTTACAGAATTTCCCTTGTACTTACACAGCAAGAAGTTCACCATCAAATGGTGTGCCCGGCTAAGCTGGCAGTAGCTTTACACACATCGTTTCATCTTCTCTTGGGCTTCGCTTCATCTCACACGAATCTGTTCACCCTGGTCCCAGGACCTTAAGTCCTGTATAGGCCATTCAGCCTAGTTGAGTAGTAAGCTGTAGCAGCTAGCTTTAAGTAAATACACCTTCCAGTGTCTGTGCAATGACAGTATTCGCAGAAGATTGGAGCATACAGGGTAAGGGCCCATCAATGGCAGTTTTGGTCTTTGATCTTATCCCATATGGCTCTTGTGGCCCCTTAGGAGTTGATAGACCACGAAAGGCTAAAGCAATTAGATTTACATCCTTCTAAATCTGCAAGTGGGTTGCAGAACTTATTAGGAAGCAGTAACAGCAGAAGATGCTTGGACATTTCTTCCCTCACCTGTGAGTGCAATTAGACCATACTCAACCTGGTAGTCTTGACTTTGTGCCCACCATTCCTGTATTCTAGAGATATCTTCAGACCACAAAAGGACACCCCGCACACATGACCCCATAAGTACCATATAACTTGATTGTGGGGGCTCATGTCAATGTATCCTAGTTCTCAGAAGGTTAAAGAGGATCCATGGCGATCAAGACCAGCCTGAGCTTTACAGGCATGGACTTCCAGGTCAGCCTAGGCCACATAGTAAGACTGTCTTCCTTCCTCCCAATCCCCTTACGACCTAACATTATAGGAGTCATGTCTGAAGTCTTCAAGATTTTTTAAATTGATATTTATGTATATATGTGCATCTGTGTGAATTTATGCTTTCTCTCTCTCTCTCTCTCTCTCTCTCTCTCTCTCTCTCTCTGTGTGTGTGTGTGTGTGTGTGTGTGTGTGTGTGTGTGTGTGTCAGAGGTCAGAAAACAACATCAGATCCCTTAGAACTGGAGTCACAGTAACTTTTGGTCCACCCGATGGGAGTGAGCTGGGATCCTGTGGAAGAGCTGCAAGTGCCCTTAATTTTTAAACACCAAGTCATCTCTCTAGACCCCTGTATGAGGTTTTAAAAGCTTATTAAAATTGGTCTTTAAAGTTGACACGGAAATAATCTCACCACTGGAAAAGGCACATGAATTCAGGCAATTTTTCTTTTCCAAGAGATACTCTGTTTTTTTGAATACTAGATATTACTGATAAATTTCCAAAATATGAAGTTTAATGGGTTGGATATTTCTTGTGAAATAAAACCTTTTTTTAAAAAAAAAAAAAAAGACCACTCCATAATAAAGCTCTTGACTACCAGACGTGAGGTCCTAGGCTCAAGTCCTGTTAGTGGCAAAAACAAAAACAATACCATGAAAAATGAACTAGATTGCTTCTTTGTCTAGTTAGTTTGAAAGATAGAATTATGTGATTGACTTGTAGTACATCCATTGACTGTAAAATTTCTTCTAGTCATAAATTGATAGTTCAGAGGAGTCTGTATAGCCTAGCTCTGAGAAAGTGTTGGTTTTTAAAATATGGACCAAATATTTGAAACCCAGCGGCCAATCAAAGCAAATTTGGCTCCCTTCCCCCTTAGCAATGGGGACATGGTGTCCTTGAAACAGCCGGACCTATAACTAGATTCCAGTTGAAGCTGAGCTTCCAGAAAGGGTCTTTAGAATTCAATTTGGCTATTAGCCCAGATTTACTCCAAATTGTAACAAGCTCAGCTTTGTATCCAGCATGCCCTGGCCCCCAACTTTGTAAGTGGTTAGGGGAGGGGAAGTGGGAGGAGGCAGTCAAACAAAAGACAAAAGCAGCTGCTGGGGAGAGAACCAGGCCAAGGAGGAGAAGAAAAACAGTTCCTCACAGCAGCTGTGCGCATTCTCATAGAAGCCAGCAGCCATGGATTTAGGTTGGATCACTGGGTGATTCTGACACTTTCAGGATGTTCTTTATCAGGGGGAAAATGAAATGCAGTCTGGATAGGAAGAGGATGAATTAACACAGTGATGAAACTGTTCCAAGAGCCCGGTGAGGGTTAGATCAACACAGCTTTTACCTGCTTCCAAAATTCTGGGCTGGTGTTTACTATGAAACATGAAGGCCGGCTCCAAAGGCAATTATGGTTATGATTTTGTTTTCCTATCTTTTTAAGTGGGATCCCATTTATGTCATGAATAAAGGGTACACATGGCTCAAACAGAATCTTCTCAAGTCGAAGACCAAATGGGTTTTATTTTATTTTTATCTATGCCTATGAGTGAGTGTTTTATTTGCACGTGCATACACCTGGTGACTGTGGAAGCCAGAAGAAAGCTTCAGATCCTCTGGGACTGGACTTGACAGAGAATTGTGACCCATGCCTTCTAACAGGTGCTGCAAATCAAATCCAGGTCCTCTACAAGAGCCGTAAATGCTCTTAAGCATTGAGTCATCTCTTCAGGTCCAAAGAGGGTTTTGCAAAAAAAAATATGGCCGTCAAAGAGCAACGTGGTATAAATTGGGCAAACTGGGAGGGCATGTTGCACGGTCATACCCTTATTTTTTGGGACACTATTACAAGGAATAATCAAAATGTCTAGCTTTAGTAGAGTACTTGCCTAGCATTCAGGAAATTCCGGGCATAAACCTGGCAAGGTGGTGTGTGCCTGTGGTCCCAACACTCGGGAGCTGGAGGCAGGGGGAGCAGAAGTCCAATATCAACCTCAACTACATTTAGCGTTTGAGCCACACGTGACTCTCTCTCAAATAAAATAAAGCTAGAATTACCCAATGACCATGGAAGAGGCTAGATTAGCTGGCTCTTCTTGGAAGTGCTTACTCATCTCCAAGGTTACAGATGGCTCATGTGCACGTCACACTGCTGTCACCATACGTCCTAGCACCACAGAGGCCTTCATTTTACAAGGTAGTACACATTGTCTCCTGGCATATTGCCACTGGGGTTAAATAAACAGAGTATTCAAATGAATTCATAATAGAGCCACGTTTGCACAAAGCCGGACCTAGTGAAGGACATGGCACAACTTCGTATGACAAAGAATTTGACTTTCATTTTCCTTGGTGCTGGGGTTGGTCCTAGGACTGCCGCATGCTATAGTGCTCTGCCACTAAACTATACTCCCCGACACACAAGTAGTCTGATTTTTCTTGAAGGTATAAATAGGTTTAAAGTTTAAGAAGCCTATTCTGAGCCTTGGGTTTAGAGAAAAACTGCATGAACAGTGATCACCTGCTGTCTCAAGTTCAGAATTGATCATGAGGCCAGGAGGATAGTTGAGGCCCTAAGGGCTTGGTAGGTTAAACCTTAGCAATCAGCTTGGTTTCTACAGACCTCCTAGAGCATCAGGACTGAGTCTCCGCTAGTCCTGGGGGTTCCAAGAGTTCCAGCTCACTGAATGTCCCTACGCTCCCCCATGTATGACCCACTCAGCCTTCAAAGCACTGTGTGGGTCCCACTGCCCTTCCTCTGGCTCTGTTACCCCTGGTGCCAGTCACAGACACTCCCCACCCCCAGCCCCGCCTTGTTAAAATGGCATTACTTGCTTACATGTAATATTGAGGACCCAGGGAGACCATCAGCTCTCAAATTTAATGAGTCTGTGATTTGTTAATGAAAAGATCCCTTTATCCTGCACAGTGACACATTGATGTTGACCTTGGCCATCAAGATGACCTTAAGCCACCCTGACCATGCCGGTGTCTCTTCCTGGAGGCTGACCTCATGTTGGAGAAGTTCCAAGAGCCTGCACAGCCAAACCATAATGAGCAGGAGCTTAAGGACAGAATGCTGATGTACCCATTCCACTAACTATGTGCTTGGGAAGGGCCTCCCTTTATTCTCTCTGAACTTCAATTTCCTAGTAAGCAAATTGGGGATTGTACTTACTTGATAGGATGCAGACAAGACTAAATAAGAGACTCACTTAAGAAAAAGTGGTTGGCCTGATCCGTGGAACACATTCAGTATTTGAGAGGTAGTATTTGCCTGGGCTGGTCAATAGTTGGATGCTAGGGTATTGCCTGATGTAAGTCCAAGATCTGAGCCATGTGTACCCAGAGATGCCCCGAGAGCTCAATGTGAGAAAAACAGGTGGTGGTCTCTGTATCAAGGGACTCAGCTTGCAGAGTCACACCGGACAGTGGTATGCCAGGAGAGGATCCCCTGGACAGACTGATGTGATGCGACAAAGCATAAAGTAAGTCTGTCTAACACTCTCAGGATCCTCACATCTCTGTTGGTCATTTAGATGGCTCCACAATCACCCAGTAGAATATGCCTAGGAAGGTCTCACTTGGAAGGGGGGCTGGAGATAGTCACATTGGTAGAGTACTTGCCTTGCAAATATGAGGACCTAAGTCTGATTCCCAGAACTATAAAAAAGAAAAGAAAAAAAGCCAAGCACAGATTTGCATGCCTATAATTCCAGAGCTGGGAGGGCTGAAAGACTGAGACAGGCAGACCCCTGGGACTTTCTGGCCATCAACTCCAGACCAGTGGCAGACCCTGTCTCAGAAAACAAGGTGGATGATACCTGAGAAATGATACCTAACATTGACCTCTGGTTTTCACATGAACCTCTACGTGAGTGCACATAGACACACAGAGACAGGTCCCTCTAAGTTTATATCACATGTTCCTCCTTTTGTCTTGATTGAGCTGTATCTTCAGTGTGTTCTCTGAACTAGGTCCTGTGGGCTTCCTGTGGGCTCAACCTGTGGCACTGTAGATTATGTGGCTGAGGCACCAGTGACTCACAGGAATTATTAAGACCACGGGGATAAGGAGAGATGGGCTTCACTGTCATGGCCCAGCAGGAGCTGTGTGTGGGGGTCATGGGCCCTGACAGGTTCAGACAGGAACCTGAGGGTCTCTGATTTGCTGCTTGCCTTTAGGCAGCCCCTACAACCCAGCTTTCATGACAGAATAGAAGGCATGTTAGTTAGAGTAAGCATCAGAGATGGGACCTCTACTACCTCTCTGATCTTGGGCAATCCACTGACCCTCTCTATGTGCTTAGGTGACTGTCAAAATAGAGTAATTCCTTCCCTAAGCAATAAGTTAGGGTTAGGCTTAAGGGTTAATGCTTTGGGACAATGGTCTTGTATCTTATAAAGATTTGTCACTTGTATTTTAGTAAAATGCTGATTGACCAGTAGCCAGGCAGGAAGTATAGGCAGGGCAATGAGAACAGGAGAATGCTGGGAAGAGGAAAAGCAGTCTGCAGTCGTCATCCAGACACAGAAGAAGCAAGATGAGAATGCCTTGCTGATAAAAGGTACCAAGCCACATGGCTAATACAGACAATTATGGGTTAATGTAGGATGTAAGAGTTAATAAGAAGCCTGAGCTAATAGGCCAACCAGTTTATGATTAATGTAGACCTCTGTGTGTTTCTTTGGAACTGAACAGCTGTGGGACAGGGCAGGACAGAAACCGTATTAACAAATTAGGGGCTAGAGTTAGGGGTTAGGGGTTACAGTTAGGGTTACAATGAAACAATGCCGATAAGTGATTTTATGAGCAAGGCACTTTCATTAATGATATGGAAAATAAGCTGAGTCTACTAGCTCAGAGGGCTGAGATGGAGAAAGAATCTGTACAAGCTCTAAAATAATAATAATAATAAAGTCAATCTGCATTTATGGAATTAGCCTTTAGTAAGAAATTAAGTAAAGGTAAAAATTCATGTTTTGGAACTGGAGTATTTTTCACTTGTTTTTGAAGGCATCCATTATCAGAAAAGAACAACCATCTTGTTAAACAGGATCCTATTTGTATTTCTCCATTGAAGGGTTTGGTTTAAGATCCTGCTTGCATCAGTTTGTTGTTGCTGGTTGCTGCAACAAAACCAAAACAGCATCCTTAAACAGTTTAATGAAGGAAGGGTTTACTTTGGCTTTCAGTTCAAGAGGAAGCCCACCATGATGGGGGAGGCATGGTGGAGACATGTGAGGCAGCTGGTCACATTGTATCCACAGTCAGGAAGGAGAGAGCAATGGATGCTGGTGCTCAGCTCATTCCTTTTTATTCAGTCCAGAACTTCAGCCCATGGAATGGTACCTCCCACAGCTAAAGTAGGTCTTGCCACCTCAGTTAACATAATCTAAATAATCCCTACAGGCATGTACAGAGTCTTGTCTCCTAGGGGACTATAGATCCTGTCAAATCGACCATCAATATTAGTCATGACATTTCCTCAGCCATGGCAATCCTAAATCTAACAGAAAACCACACATACCCACATGACATGGTCAGCTACCTTTCTGCTCTTACTCAAGCCTAGTGATCATGTCACAATTAGAGCACAAACCAATCAATAAGTCTCTCTCTGAGAAGCACATACATGTAATGTAAGTCGGCATTGGCACCTTTGACTTCTATATGACAACTCTTTAGAAATTCCATGTAACAAAAAGCTCTTAAAATCAGAGATCATCCAATGAATTTGTAATAAATAAAAATAAAGAGTTAGATAGATTTAGGCTTGCTGATTCCTTTCCTGGATGGGAAAGTTTCCTGGCCCTAGGCCCAGTAAGCAACATGTGTTCAGTACTTGATGGGTAGTTAGCATTTGGGGTTGGGGTAGGGCATCTAAATTTCAGTATCTAGTAAAAGTGGCCAAAGGACTGCTATGGGACATTGGTCTGGTATCCTGTCACTTGTATTATTTTTAATAAAACACTGATTGGCCAGTAGCCAGGCAGGAAGTATAGGTGGGGCGACCAGGCAGGAAGTAGAGGCAGGGCAATGGGAATTCTGGGAAGAGGGAAGTTTCATTCTGCAGTCATGCAGAGGATGCAAGATGTGACTGCCTTGCCGAAAAAGGTACCAAGCCACATGGCTAACACAGACAAGAATTATACTAATGTAAGTTATAAAAGTTAACAAGAAGCCTGAGATACTAGGCCAATCAGGTTTTTTTTTTTTAATTAGTGTAGACCTCTGTGTAATTTCTTTGGTACTTAATGACTGTAGAAACCGGGCAGGACAGAAAACTCAGTCAACAAAGGACTTCAGTCAGGATCTCAGGATCTGCTCCAGAAGCAGACTTCCAGAATCCCCCGGATAAGCATGCACAAGTCTCTGGAGGTTGCCTTGTGACCTTGTCTATCTAGACTTCAGAACAATGCTCCTCATTCCTGACAGATTTAAGGGAAGAGTGGAAAACAACTTAGATGGCTCTGAAGTTCCCTTTAGTAGCATGACAGGAAGAAAAGATTGGGCAAGAACTATATTTCAGACTCCAGAGAGTGAATCTCCTTTTTAGACAAGGAAATGGGACATTCCAGATGTTCACACCAGAAAACTAAGGCATTTCGAAAGCTAGTGGAAACTCAAGGATGAAATGAAATTCTGCCTGGCTCTGTGGAAGCAGTCGATTTTCCCCATGCTTGCCTGTGTCTCTCAGCTCCCTGTGCCTGGCATGTTTGTTTGCTAGTCAGTCTGTGTTTTCACAGCTGCCTTTGTGAGCACTTTATGCCTAGGCATATGGGACATTGCTGCAAAGAGACGGGTTATAATTAAGTACTGCATCCACATTTGCGTTCAACTCTTGGTTTTCTCAGCCTTGCTTAGGTAATTTCAAACTACGTTTTCTCATCCAGTCCTCAAAACAACCTCTTTGGAGAGTTAGATAATAAGACTCCAAGCAGGTAATGCAGGGGTCTGTCTAGAACCGTCTCCTCAACTGCCTTCTGTGTTCAGCACATTGCATGACTTGGGGGTTTTGAAGCTGAGTTTGGAAACTGAGGCATGGAATGTAATGTTACACATTGAAAGTGTCATGAAGAAAAAAAATGGGCTTCAAGAAAGCTCTGCTTTGAGACTATAATTGGATCTGATTCTCAGCTAAAACATCCTTCAGAAAAAGAGGATATTTTCTTCTTATGGTATATCTGAGATTAAGAAATTAAGATGGGCATGTTGGCACATGCCTTTAATCCTAGCACTCCAGAAGTAGAGACAGGGGAATCTCTGAGTTCGAGGCCAACCTGGTCTACAGAGCAAGTTCTAAGACAACCAGAGCTACACACAGAAACTCTTGTCTTGGATAAAAAGAAAAAGAATGAAATTAAACAGCAATAGCTAAAAGATTTTAAGTTTTTCACCACAAAGAGTACAAATTTGAGGGGATTATTGTTTCACTTGATTTGAACATAGTATAATGAACATTACAAGGGACGCTCATTAATATGTACACCATTTGTGATTTATTGTTTCCTGTGTAGTCAGAGTACTGACATCACTTACTTCAATACGCCCTTACATTCCTATTTCTTAATTAATTAGCTTTTTAAAATAAGGTCTTATGTAGCCCAAGTTGGCCTGAAACTCTAAATATAGTTGACGATGACCTTCAAACTCCTGATCTTCCTGCCTCTACTTCCTAAATGCTGGTATTAACAAGTGAGCTCTCCCACCTTCGGTTTATTCTACCACCTTCAGTTTACTGAAGATTCAAACCCAGGATTCTGTGTATACTAGGCAAGTACTCTACCAACTGAAATTCATCTCTAGCTCTAGAGTGATTTTAAAAAATTATCTAGTTGTGTCTCTCTGTGTGTGTGTGTGTCTGTGTGTGTGTGTTTCACAGGTGTGAAGGTCAGAAGACAACCTTTTGAAGTCAGTTTCACACCTTCCACTGTTATGGGGGTTCCAGGTATTAAACTCAGGTCACCAGGCTTGCACAATAATCATCTTTACTTTCTGGACCTTCTATTGGTGCTGAGAATGATCATTTTTAACCCAATCTATGTTGGTCACATTATAGCATTAGTGACTGTACAGGCCCCAAACTTTCCAATTAACTTCATGCTATTTAATGTTATTTTTCCAAATGAACTAAGAGAGACTCATTTCTTTATAGATGTTTTATAATGTGATGACATTTTACTTGTGATTTATCTAAAATCTGTACAAGAAAGAATAGCTCTATTTGCCAAAGGGACAAAATTAATGACATTTAAAACCTGTAGCTGGGGATGGTGACTAATAAGGAAAGAGGAACACTTGCTGGGTGCCAGGTCTCCTTGGATATAGTTGCTATGTGGTGTCTTTATGACAGCCCTTTTAGGAGATAAGTGAGAAACTGAGGTGCAGAAGTCATGACTGCTCAGAGCGGTGTGATCCCCACGGTTCACTGCCTTTCCCATTCTGTACTTGTGTGTGTGCCCTCTGTGTATTGTTGATCGCAGTTCATGTATTCAACAAAGCTAAACTGGCATCTTAAAAATTTGTAAATTATATTTACGATTTTATTGAAGGGAAACCTCATGGACCTGCATGTACCTGTGGAGGTCAGAGGACAACTTTTGTGAACTGGTTCTCTCCTTCTAACCATTGTGAGCCCTAGAAATCAAACTCAGGTCCTCAGACTTGGAGGTAGCACCTTTACCCTCTAAGCCATCTTGCTAGCTCTAAATTGGCATCTTAGAAGACTTTGCCTTTTCTCATATTTTAAGCCGTTTTTTTTAGTCAATCTACTGTTTCTTTTGTGGTGCTGTGAATGGAGCCCAGGGTATTATGCTTGCCAAGCAAGTGCTCTACCACTAAGCCATACTCCCAGACTAGCAACTTCACTTTAAATAGCAACATATCAAGAAAGCATGAAGGCAAATACAATTTTATTATCATTGGTTCTTTTAAAAAAAATTTTAGAGAGGGTCTCTTGTGTCCCAGGCTCTGCCCTTGAACTCACTGTGTAGCCAAAGATGACTCTGAACTTCTGGTCCTCCTGCCACCACATTCCAAGTGTTGGGATTAAAAGCATGCACAACCATGCCTGGTATATGTGGTGCTGGGGATTGAACCCCAAAACCTCCAGGATGTTAGGCAAGCACTCTACCAACTGTTTATCCCTCAAACTGTTTTTAGAATTCCACAAAGTCTGAAGCAGTGGTTCTCAGCTGAGCACAGTTCATTGCCCGAGACCATTGGGTACCATCTGGTGAGATTGGCAGTTGGTGGTGGAACTCTGGGAATGCACTACAGTGCTAGATAGCCTCCACCATAGAATGATGTGGCCCCAAGTGTCAGCAATACTGCTTCTTTTTTGAGGAGATCACAGACTTATTCTCAATAACGCAGGACAGAATAACTCAAAAACCACCTCTTAGGTCAGAGTCATCTTGTCCCAGCCTGTTGGTACCACATGGTTTATAGTGGTGAAACTTGGCAGTCACCATGAAGTGATTTAAAGTGAGAGAATATGCTAACTACAGTCTAAATAAACACAACTGATTAAGTTCAAAGGAAACCAGTTTGGGCAGCATGAGATCTACAGAGAGGCCTATGGATACTGCAGAGATCATGTGGGTATCTTTGGGGAGGGTGGCTGCCCACTCCATATAAAATGTGCGTGTGGCGAACTGACCCGACTCTGTATCCATCAGTGTTGCTACTGGAGTGGTATGTGAGTGAGTCCAGCTGGACACTTTTGGAACAAGTTTAGGACATTCCTTGGCCTCTTGACTATGACTTGCAGCTGGGTAACCAAGTGGTGCAGTGTTATGATCTGCAGACCTCAGATTCTCTGCAAGGATAGAAAGGCTCCAGAATTGTCTGCGGAAGAGTTTTCTCTTCCAGGAAATGACAAATACAGACCAATGCACAGAAGTCCATCTGCTTGTTAACAAACCGCTCGGGTTCCCCCGGACATCCATATGACGGCATGTGGATGTTCCCACGCAGTGATAGGACTCAACTTTGTGGTCAAACCCTTTAAAACTACAACAGCAACAAGACATTGGAATAGCTTATCTAAAGTTGCTTGACAGCTTTCTTCTGTTCTAGGAGCAATTTAAGGGGCTAGGGCTGTGGATCAGCAGGTACACATTTTCATAGCATACATGAAATCCTGAGTTTAAACCCCAGCATTGTCAAAAGCTAGGCATTGTGGCACACACCTGTAATTCTAGTACTTGGAAAGTAGTTGTAGACAGGATCAGAAGTTCAAAGTCATTCTCAGCAATTCAGCAAGAACACTTTGAACTATATGAGACCATGTCTCATATCAAAACAAAAATCAACAATAAAAGAAGTGTAACATGCTATCACTTGCTCCTGAAATATATTTGTAAGTTAGCTCTAGTAGAGACACTACAGGACAATGTAATAATAAATCCTTGTGAGCTAGAAAGTACCAATCCATTTGTGTACAGGGGAAAAGAAGTGTTGGGTCATTCAAGATGTCTTTAAAGTCGGGCAGTGGTGGCACACGCCTTTAATCCCAGTACTCAGGAGGCAGAGACAGGAGAATCCCTGAGTTCGAGACCAGCCTGGTCTACAGAGCAAGTTTCAGGACAGCCAGGGCTATGCAGAGAAACCTGTCTCAAAATAAAAACACACAAACAAACAAACAACAGAGAAAAACCTTATTGACTGTGACTACCCATGGTTGGTGAAGCCGTGGGTTCTAGAAGAAGCCCTTTTGCTGCCACTTTCCTAAACCAGTGTAATTTCTAGCTGGCCTTATAAGTAATTATCCTTATAGCCACAGGGAAGTGTAGGTCTCACCACCCATCAAAGAAGCTTCCCTTTGCAGTAGATGGAGAGCATTACAGAAATCCACAGCCCGAGATGCTCAGCGCCAATGGATGCAGCTATAACAGAACACTTAACACTCAAGGCTCAGGGAACATCACGGAAGATGGGCAGAAAGACTGTAAGAAGCAGAAGTTAAGGACATCTGCTGTGAGATAGTGTCTTCTACATATGGCAGGAAAGCTGTCCTTACAAAATCTCAAAAATATCGTCACCTAAACAAGAACCAAACGATGCCAATGCCAATCGACATGCCAGTACGGATCAGGGCAATCTCACAAGGCTCTGCCCTTAGATGAAGAGCTTCAGGCAGAACTGAAGTTCAACTTCTATATGAATGTAGAGGGAGAATCAGTCTTCTCCATGGACAGGCTACATCAATAAATTATCTAATCCCAACTGGTCAGCACTAAATACATATACACATGAGCAGCACTAAATGGACACAACAGGAGATATTTGTATGTGAAATAAAAAAGAATTTATATAATAATTATATAACAACAATTAAAGATGTCATAAATTCGAGTGGAGAGTATTATAGGGAGGAGGAGGGATAGAAATAATGCAAATACAGTACTCCTGTATGACGTTTTCAAAAAATTAAATTTAAAAGACTAATTCTGTCCAGCGTCCACATAAAAGCTGAGCTAAACAGTGCATACTGGTAACCTCAGCCCTAGAAGGGCACAGGCAAACAGATCCACAGGCTCACTGACCAGCCACGCTAGCCAACATGGTGAGCTCCAGTTCTGTGCATAAATATAAGGTGGAGGACGCAGTCTTGAAGTCAGCCCTCCATAGGAAAATGGGAAAGTGTACGTGCACACACACACACACACACACACACACACACACACACACACACGAGAGAGAGATTTTAAATACACCCCAAAGTAGAATAACTAATACAAAAAAAAACTTTAATAAAATAAAATAAAGTGCACTATTCCAACATCTCTTAAGGCCAGTAGAATTTTAGAGACATGGCAAGAATGTGTGAGGCTTTAAGAAAATCTGACCTTTTCCTACCAATGAAGACTATATCTGGGGGACTGGCAAGATAAGCTGTCTCAGCACATCAGAGTGCTTATGCACGCGTCTAATGACTTGAGCTCAGTCCCTGAAACTCGGGTTAAAAAAAAAAAAAAAGAGCTGACTACACAAGGTTGTCCTCTGACCCCACCACACATACCATGACATGTAAACCCCCTCAAGTGTGCTCGCACATGAGTGCACGCGTGCGCACACACACATACACACACAAGGAGTAATGGTACATGATTTTAAAAAATAAATAATAAATAGAACACTTAAGATTTGGACTAAGTGTGTTATGCTCCATTACAAGATAAAACACAATAAAACAAAATTCTCCTAACCATTGACTCTATAATGTGGAATAAATGTTTCTTATTTTTTTTTTGTTCCTGCAAGTCAAGTCAAATTCATTAGCTGAACCATCACCGTTACCCTTATTTAATATTTAAAGCTCTAGACCACCTTAGAAAGCTTATCTCTTTATACTTTCTGTTAGAGCAAATCATATCAAACTGACAGTCCATAACCATTTTCTACACAGGAAACCACCTAGGATTTCCTAGGAGCCACTAGACTATTTAACACTGTATTCTCGTGTTTGTTGGCTAAGTGTAGCTCTCAGAAGAATGGAGGAAATGGCTGTTTTCTGAAAGTCGGCTGGGTCTAGTGTAGCCTTTATCTCTATAGGACATAGTTGCCATGTCTCTGTCCCGTATGAAAAGAGCACCTTCACCAAGATTCCAGCAAGGGTGGCTCTTCTCCCTGTCTTCCAGCTACATAGAAAGACCATTTATCTTCCATTTTTAAGATAATTTAATTTATGTTTTATGACTATTTAATTTTTTCATAAGCATCATCTCAAAGATTTTTTTTTTGTTTCATTTTGTTCTGTTTGAGACTGGGTCTCTTTCTATATGCCAGGTTTACCTGGAATTCACTATGTAGCCCAGACTGGCCTTGAATTCGTGGAACATTCTGTGCCTCAGCCTCCCAAGTGTTGATTAAAGGTGTGAGCCTCCATTCCCAGTTCAAGAGTACTTACTGAATTCTGAATTCTAATATTTTTTAAACCCTATTTGTATCACAGCCTTTCTGTCCCATTAGCCACATATGGCAAGGTCTTGGCAGATACTTCTTCTGGAGAAACGGGGTTTTTGAGGTCTGGAAAATCCTTTTCCTTACTAGTCACTTTCCAGAAGGAGTTGTTCGTAACTGCCGATGATTTTTTTTTTCTCCCAGAATGATAATCTGCTGGGTTGTGTCCCCTCCCCACCAGTTTTTGATCCATTCCAAAATGCACATGGATTTGACCCAGGAATTTTGCTAAAAGAATATTATTCCTCTCTGGGGAAATGAAAGCTGCCTGTTTCAACACAAGTTAAGTCAACTATAAATGAAGAAAAAAAAAAGTGCCAGAGCATCATGCTCGGGGGAAGTTGGACTCATTCATTTTCCCCGTGGCTTTTGCCAATGTCACACAGAGAGGCAGGGTCATAGCAGGAGACAATGAAGAGCTCACTGGCGCCCCCTGGGCTGTTGTGATTATGTGGGTAAATTCAGAAGCCCTAAAGAAGGCAAAACAAGGGCCAGAAGGCCCCAGTAGACACTCTCAAATTAAGATCTGGCCCGCAATGAAAAGAAAACCCCAAATGAAAATATTTGCGTGGCAAGGAATGGCAGGCTCATTCTCACCAAAATGATGTTAACAGTCCAGGGAAAATATTGAGTGTGACTTACATTACTGTCATTATGTTCCCTAGGGAGTTGTCAGAGAGAAGGGAGAGGGAGCATGTGGGATACTCGCTTTGATTCTCTGTGTATACAAGCCCCCATAGTTGAGCAAATTTTTGTTTTATCCTTCAAATAGATTCAACGCAGCAAACCCCTTTATTCTAAGTGCCAAAAGTAAAAGTGAGGTGTTTCTGTAGCTAAGCGCCCTGCCTTGTGTAGAACCAACCTTTGATCTGCTAAATTCTTTTTTAAAAAATTAAAAACATTTATTTACTCATGACTGTGTGTTCATGTGTGTGTTTGTGTGCATGCCACAGCAAATGTATGGAGGTGAGAAGACAATTCGGGTCTGTAAGTTTTAGTGAACATCCCGCCAAATCCAGGTGTGAAATTTAGGGATGAAGTCTTATTAGAAAATGACCAGCTCATATCAGAATTTGGTTAACTGTGACCCATGGACGCATAATCTGGTCCACAATAAGTTTCTGAACAGTCTGTAAACTAAAAATGATTTTTACCTTTTTAAATGGTTGGGGGGAAAATAGAAGGGTTGGGGAAATAGGTAAAGGCTCTTGCCACCAAGCCTGATGAACAGAGTTTGAACCCCGGAACCCACATCATAGAAGGAGAAAAACAACTTCCAAAAAAAATCATAGCCTCCACAAACACACCATGGCATGCCTATACCCCTGCACACGTGCGTGCACACACACAAAATAAATATATAAATGTAATAAAAAGTTCAGTAGAAAGATAAAAGAATATTTATGAAGCGTAAATTTTAAGAAATTCAAATCAAAACCCTGTGTCCATAGTAAAGTTATATTCCAACACAGGTCTTTTTCTTTCTTTTTTTTTCCAGTAATTCAAGCCTTTTTTTTTTTTTATGGAATCTTTGAGATCTCCCTATGTTGCCTGATCTGGTCTTGAACTCTGATCGTCCTATTTCAGACTTCTAATGGCCACCATGCCTGGCCAGTTCCATTTATTTGTGGATCATCTCTCTTTGACTGTGTTTTTATCAAAATGAGAATGTTGTTGCTGTAATACAAGCCACATGTGGCTCAAAAAAAAATCCTAGTATCTTTACTATCTGGCCCTTTACTGGAACAGTTTGCTGGTCCCCAAATTAACTGATCCAGTTTGTGGTCACCTTATGTTTTATTAGAGAACTCTCCAAAGGCAATCACAAATTACCATTTCTTGTAGACAACGAGCTGTTCCCTGAGCTGAAAAGTAAACGCTTGCTCTGAACAAGGCCATATGAAAACATAAAGACGTGACTACAACTTCAGCCTTGAGTTCTTCAATTATGTGTGGGTGTGTGTGTGGGTGTGTGTGTTTGCAAGCATTGACACAGACGTGCACATAGGAAGGCCACTCCAGTGTTGTTTCTTAGAAGATGCCCATCTTGCCTTTTTTTTTTTTTTTAAAAAAAAAACTTCTTTACTGTATATGTTTGTGTGAATGTGTGCTGTGTGTGCAGGTGTGTGTGGGCTCTTGTGCCTGCTTGAATGGGTATGGAGTCTATAGATGGACAACAGGAATCCCGCTCTATCACTTACTCCTCTCAGACTGTAATTGGTCCCGGAAATAGAGATATGCTGGTTGCCAGCAAGCCCAGTGATTACCCTGGCTCTGTCCCCCACAGCACTGGGGTTATAGACATAGGTGACCATGCCCAGCTTCTTTCATATGGGTTCTGCGAACTGAACTCAGCTAAGATTGACCTCCATTTATTATGCTTGCAAGCCAAGCACTTTATCGACTGCGCTTTCTCCCCAGCCACTAATTATTCAGTCTTAATATGAAATATTCCAGCCCCCCTCACCAACACACTCATTATAACTGCATTTAAACTTTGTCTCCTCTTGACCCCTACTATGATGGTACTGAGAGCTGAAAAAAAAAAAAGGGCCCAATTGGAATACTACCTCTTTCCTTCAGTAAGTACTATGGTCAAAGAGAAGGTATGAACTGGTATTTGGTAGCAAGAGGATTTTTTTTTTTAAATATTTATTTATTTATTATGTATACAATATTCTGTCTGTATGCATGTCTGCAGGCCAGAAGAGGGCACCAGACTTCATTACAGATGGTTGTGAGCCACCATGTGGTTGCCAGGAATTGAACTCAGGACCTTTGGAAGAGCAGGCAATGCTCTTAACCACTGAGCCATCTCTCCAGCCCAAGAGGATTTTTTTTTCTCCTCTTTGAAGGTTTAATATTTTTAGCCTTAAACTCAAGAGAACTGAGTGATTATTTTATTCTTCTAGGCATCCTGAGAACTTCTGGAAAGTGGTGTCTCTGTCATGCATTAAAAGCCTTCAATGTGGTATGGTTTGTTTGTTTAGTAGCTATTTCCCCAGGAAATAATAGCTATTACTATTAAGACAAGGTCTCCTTATGTAGCCCAGGCTGGCCCAGAATTCTCAATCCTTCTGTTTCAGCTTCCCAAGTACTAAGATTATAGACACTATAATCTTATAGCACTATGGACCAGGCTCAGAGAACATTTCTTGATCGCCTCTATCTGCAAGGCTAGATGATACACATGTCTAGTCTTGGCCAACCCTGGGGTGAGATCCCCTGAGCAGAGTAATGAGAACTATGGTTCCTGGCAAGTTACTTGGTAACTTCTCACTCCTCTGGATCAGGATGAGCAAGCTGTACCCATTATGCTGCGTGACTTCGTTTTTGGAGAAAAGTATGCATCTCTGTGTGGAAAATTGTTCTTTCACATTTGCGTGGATTTATCCGAATCTGCTGAGTGCAGTTGACTGCAGGCCCAAGGAACAGTAACACGAGCCTGTGTGAATCTATGGCTAAAGATATTGCTGCACGGAAGGAGTTTCAGAGAACAGGACGGAAAGGAGACTTTATTCCATACATACTAGATACACCTTATTTACTTAGGCCCCAGATTTTGTCAGAAGCAGTGATTAGTCCCTACTGTCTCCAAAGAAGCCAGACTGGGGACAATCTTGGAAGGCCACCTGGCACACTATGAGGGAGTATTGAACGTGGTCGCTAGTTCTGGAGAGATCTTAGTTACAAAGGATTCTGCCATAACTCGCCAAATTAGTCAGTCAGCACCTCCTCACAGAAACTTGAAGGCAGCGTGAAGATGCTGAAGCTAGAGGGTGCTTGTGTCTGCAGGGACATTCTTGAAACCCTTTTGCCGTGCCGTCTTCACGTAACCACACCACCGCAGCCATTTTGAACATTTGTCTTTGCTTCAGAAAATGGCCCTGAGAAAAAGAAATTGTGTCTCTTATACCTGAGAGCTCTGCCAGACAGCAGGCTCAAATGTTCCTTTTCCCGCCCCTGACAGGAAACGTTTCTTTAGTCCACAATTTGCTGCCCGGGTCTAGAGCACAGCCTCAGAAAGAAAAATGTGCAGTGCTCGGTAGGCAGAAATTTTTGCCCATGGACATTCACAAGGCTGCATTGTGGAAACAGAAGCTGTTCAAATTGTTCATTGTTCCGAGGCCCCCTACTTTGGCAGCCAGAAGCGAATTCATTATGCGGTGATTGGCATAGTTTTCTTCTGTTTATTTCATGCATGGGTACCGCGATGCTGAACCTTCTTGCTTGTCGTCTTACCTCTGCCCCCCAGCACCTCCTGCCGCTTCCCAAAACCTAGCCACAAGCTGAATTGTGCCTGCCTTTCCTGAAGTCACATGCACTGGTTAGGTGGCGCTATATTCTCCAAGAAAAACACACTTCGTTCTCACATCTGGGTGAGCTAGGCGGCCAGTAAATATTTATTAAGCACCCACCGAGTTCATAGCAGTGTGCTGGGCCCCCTCTGGGGGACTGCGAGCTCAGACAAATCGTAAACACAGCACGTTTCACCAAAGTGTGGCCGCCTGAGCTTAAAAGGAAATTCAGAAGGCGCCCTTTCACAGTTAGCAATTGTTGTTTTGTATCCAGGTTGTTCTCTGTAGCTGGAAAGTGAGATTAGCATGTCTGTCATATTCTTCGTATGAATTCCAGAGCAGCCATTTCTGCCGTGGTTATGGGCGTTTGAGTCAGCGGGGCTCTGGTTGCCAATTACCGTTCTGCAGTTTGTAACTACTTTCCAGGTCCGACGGGGAGGCTGCGATGGAGGGATTGGTACACTTGTGCTCTGAGCGCGCCCTGTGCTTGTCAGTTGGGACGAGGTGGGATCACCTGGGGCTCTTTCAGAACTGCTCCTGGGTCAGGAAGCTGCCTCAGCAGGTTAAAGGCGCTTGTTGCCAAGTCTGACAGGCTGAGTTCCATTCCTGGAACCCACATGGTAGAAGGTGAGAGCCAACTTCTTTCTGCAAATTGTCCTCTGACCTCCCCACACTTGCACACACGCTAAATAAATGCAATTTTTAAAAAGATAAAGAACTCCTGGCCCAGCTCCACCCTCAGGGATTCTGCATTAATTAATTCTCTAAAACAGTGGCTCTCAGCCTTCCTAATGATGCGACTCTTTAATACAGTTCCTCATATTGTGGTGCTCCCAACCATAAAATTAGTTTTGCTGCTACCTCATAGCTCTAATTTTGCTATTGTTATGAATCGTAATGTAAATATCTGATATGCAGATGCTCTTAGGTGACCCATGACCTTTGACACAGGGGTAGAGACCCACAGGTTGAGAACCACTGCTCTAGTGCAATGGCACGGGCAGAAGGTAGTTTAGAAGTGCCTCCGGTTGGATCTAGGGATGGGGCTAGAGAATTAATCCAAGGTTCAGTACCTAGCACAACAAAAACAGGACGTGATGGTGCACACCTGTAAGCCTGTGTTCAGGGATCCAGAAGTTCAAGGTCATCCTTGGTTGTATAGCAAGTTCAAGGGCAGTTTAGGTACCTGTTACCCTGAGATGAAGGAGGAGGGGTGGGGGGAATCTTGTGATTTCTTGACCATTGACTGGTTGGACCATAGACCATATGCTTCCTGATTCTAATCCGGAAGCAACAGGATGTCCTATCTTCTCATTAGAATTGGTGTATTTGCTTGCTAGCACTTACGGCTTCAAATCACTGGCTTTGTGTTCCCGAGTGGTGCCTTTCCTCGCAAGCAAAACCGTCACTTTCTGACAGCAGGCACCAAGTCTGCTTTGTTTGTCACAGGATCCCTAGTCCCCAGGAGCATTCCTGGGATTTAGCAACTGGCCCACAAATATTTGCTGGCTGGATGAACCCAGTAGTACATCTGTTAAGCTCCTTAGGGACGGGAATTCACTTACCCGTGCATTTATATTTAATATCTCTGTCTTCTAAGCCCTCTGGCTGTGGGAGGAGCTGGGAGCTGGGCAACTTGTGGTTCAGTACTATTTCCATGACGTCATCTTCTGGAGATTGGCAGAGATTAGACTCACCTGGAGTAGTTTATGCCCATTAATGCCCAGGCCACAGGCCACAGATTCTCATTCCATTGACCTGAGGGCCTGCCAACCATCCAGCCTTTATAAAGGAACCCAACAGATGCCAGGGTTTTGAACGGTCACCTAGCTCCCTGCTTCCTAGAGTGAGGTCCCAGCTGTTTCAGGAAGATGTCAGGGCTTCTTCAAAACACCTGAGTCCCACACAGATCCAGCGGACTTAGCAAACAGCCTCAGGTGAATTGTTTGTGTCCTAAATCAGGGACACCTACAGTTCCCTTTCTTGTTAATGCCGTGCTGTTTTAGTTGGCCCGGAGAGCTGGAGATCGGCTGGCCGCACTATGAAGGAAAATGTGTATTTCTGGAGGCCACAGACGCCGGCAATGCAAATTAAAAATAGTCCACTGAGAAAGAGGTATTGTTGCCATCTGAAGCAGTCGTGATTCTATTTTAAATAATTGGCTTTGGAGACAAAAGACAAAAAGCATTTTTTTTTTAATTTGCCCTACTTCGTTTCTAATCTCAGCTTGGAACACCATCATGAAACAGGAGAAGGGAAGAACCCAAATAGATTAAACAAAGTAGCCTTAGCCTAGGTAGAAGAAAAATAAGAGGCAAAAAGGGCCATCGTTTTCCTCCAGAGAGTAGAATGAATTTCCTGTTTGCTTTCACCAGAGGCCTGAACAGTGTGTGCAGAGCTCCCGAACAAAGCATGCTCAAGAAATGGCCCAGAGGCCTGAGTTGGAACTGTCAGATCCTGGCTTGGTTAGAGAACAGGCGACAAATGGAGATAGATCTTGATTTCATTCCCCAGGGCTAAAGGGAATGTGCATGTTTCTATCCTTTGTGGGTTCCTGTGAAAGAGTTTCTGCATGTACGTTAGAAGATCTGTTAGGATGGAGAATATTTTTCTAGTCCGACCTTGTAAGCAATGCCTTTCTTGCAGAAAGTGGGCTTTACAGTAATCCCCGGCTGCTTACAGAAATATTTGAAGACTCTAGGCGCTGGAGAGATGGCTCAGATGGCAAAAGTGCTTGCCACCTAAGCATGGGGGCTTAATTTCCATCCTTAGCAACCCTGAAAAACGTTGGGCACAATAACATGAGTTTGTAATCTCGATGCTGCTAAGGTAGAGATTGGTGGATCCCTAGCTTTCCCTAGTCTAGCCAGCCAGGCCGGCATAGTTTTTCATCAAACTCAGAGTCCCACTAAAAGACTATCTCAAGAAACGAGGTGGCTTGCTCCTACAGAATGATCTCAAGATTGACGCCAGCACCCCCACACACATCATGTACATACACCCACAGATATGCACACAGGAAAAAAAAACCCTGAAGCATGAGCACACCTTGCCACTTTTCCTTAACGTTGATCCCATCGGGAGATGATGGGAGAGAGCATTGCAGTCAGAGAAAAATGGCCCCTGAGTGTTGAAAGGGGTCGTCAAATTCAGGCCTGCCATGTCTGCTTTTCTGCCCGCCCTCATCACATGTGTGAAATATCAAGCCTGCATGTAGCATCAGCTATGTAATTGAGGGCTCTAAGTCTGGTGAAACACCATAGAATCATAGGAGGGCTTGAGAGAGATCACTTGGGAGCAAAAATGCTGCGGTCAACTGCGGGCTCTCAGTGACTGTTAGGCTGTTAGGGAGGTGAGCTGACTGTCCTGTGGTTGCACCCCGAGGGGCTCTCATTGATTGGACCTAGGGGTAGAGCAGCAGCAGCAGCAACAGGATGCTCCCCCAAATGACTCTAAGGCAGCCAATATTGAGAATCGCTTCTTATACACCAATGCCCTTCTCTCCTCCATTTTCAGTTCCTGGGGAAGTAAGGTAAGAAGGGATAGCAAGCTAGTGATGGAGAGTGCCTAGTGACATCCTGATTCTCTCTTTAATTCCTTGTTGTCTTCACAGCCACCATGAGAGAGGTGCAACAGAGTTGGTGGTATAACTGAGACTGAGAAGATTCTGTGCTGTCCCCTCTAGCAGTGTCACCTCTGTCTTCCCTCTGGGTAGCCCCCAAGTTCCCTGGAAGGAGAAACCCAAAGACTGAACTCTTTTCCCTGCGCTCATGTCATTAGATTCTGACTTATACCAGAAACACAAGCACAAAACATTCACGAGTCGGTGAATAGGCATGCGCAGGAGCACACTTGCTGGAAGATGAAGGGCACCATTTCCGGGGACACTGGCAGCCTAGCACCCAGCTCCACACCTTAAACGAGAAGAGTAAAAACTTCTGTATTGTGACATTATTTTCTTCAGTGATCATGGCTTGGGTAGAGACTGAAGGAATGGGGAGGAAGCTGTGTTCCATGTTGAGAGCTTGGTAAAGGAGTGACATCACCAGGAAAGTGACGGCTGGCTGGCTGAGAGCAGTGTGTCGCCTTGCCTGTAGGCAAGAACGGGAAGTGTAAGATTCGGGATGACAGGATTATATAGGGATGCCACCCGTTCTGGCCCTGTGATGTCAACAGAGCTGGGAACTTATAAATAGTACCTATGTGTGCAGCAGTTTTCACAGGCTCCCCCAGCGCAGCTACATGCTGATACATCCTCTACTGTAAACATAAAGATGGAGGACTGCACTAGGAACAGGCAATGTTTGCACATTTCTCTAGAGAAAAATGTTATGGATCCCAAGAGGATCGATTTAGCGCCTAAAGGCAACAGGTTAAATTAATCATTGATTAAATGGGGAACTTCAGGGTGAGCTTTTGCTTGCTAATTCATTAGCAGAAATTTGAATACATTTGCCTCCCTTGAATATGTTGAATACTAATTCTGCAACGTCTTTGCGGCTCATAACCCAGAAATCAAGAAGCGTTTTATGCTCGTGAGTCAGAAAATCAGGAGGCCAGGGTAGACAGCAAGGTCAAATTTTCACCTCTGTTGCTGATTTAACAAATTACACATGTAGTACAGAGGCAGGCATGTAAATTCTTTTGGTTTGTACTCACTTTCAGTTGTTTTAGTTTTCAAAGAAAAGAAAAACCTCATGTGTTTGTGTGCTTAGGGTTTGGGTTTTTTTTTTTTTTTTTTGGACACAAGGTCTCCTGTAGTCCAGGCTGGCCTGGAACTCCTGATCTTCTGCCTTGGTCTCCTGAGTTCACAGGTGTATGCCATCACGCTCAGCTCAAAAACCTCAGTTCTCACATTAGAAAGCAGAGAGGGTAAAAAACTAAAACCACTCCAAACGTAAGTAAAAGATCATGTTGGACTTTCAAGTATAAGAGTAATCTCTTCTGGTTCACCGGAGTCAGACAAACACCCTGACTGTACTGAAGGGAATGGAAGTTTTGGACCCATAATTGTACACATTTATAGATAACAGTAATATCTTGATGGAGGTTTCTTGTGTGTACTGACCTAATCAAGGTAGTTAGCATGTCCACCACCTCACAGTTTTAGTAGGTATATTGAAATTTCCAAGAAATGAAGTATATTTGTCCTATTGTATTATGGACAGGGTTTTGTCATCTTGACCCAAACTAGAGTCACCCAGGAACAGGAACCCTCAGTGGAGGAATTACCTTTATCATATTGGCCCAGGTATATACCTGTGAGGCATGTTTTTGATTAATGATCAATATGGGGATGTCTAGCCCACTGTGAGTTGTGCCCTTTTAAGGCCAGTAGTCCTGGGCTATATAAGAACACTGGTTGAGCAAGTCATGAAGAGCAAGCCAGTAAGCAGCATTCCGCCATGGTTCTGCTTCAGTTCCTGCTTCTGAGTTCTGCCCTAGCTTCTGCTTGATGATAGACCTTAATGTGTAAGATAATTCAAATCCCTTTCTTTCCTGGATTACTTTTGGTCATGGTGTTGATCACAGTAATAGAAAGTAAGGTCCAACAGCCATTTAGTTTCAACTTCTAGACATCTATGTGTTTTCTGCTGTTTGCTCAGCTTTTCCTCTGTTTCTTCTCAGTGATGTTGGCTCAACTCAAGGTCTCCCTACATGTAGTTCAGGTTCTGGACATTTATTTGAACATTAAAGAGTTCCTTTTTTCTAAGCAAGTGCTCTCCCATTGAGCTACACCTCTCTCCTAATCATTCCTTTTTCTAAGGTAGCAAGGATAACTAATGGGCTCTTTGGCAGTTGTGTTAACGAATATGTCAGTTTGGGATAAAAGTCCATGAACTTTCATATTTTAATGATGCCATATTTTAAATAAACCAATCTTCCCCGTGTACTTCAGGATGACAGTATACTTATGTCTGCTTTATAGACTTATAAGAGAAATAGTGCAGGAACTGGAGAGGTGGCACAGTGGTCAAGCGCACTTGTTACTCCTTTAAGGGGACCAATATTTGGTTCCTTAGTGCCTATTTCTGGTGGCTCACAACTACCTGTAATTCTGTCCCCAGAGCAGTCCAATGCCCTCTTCTGAACTCTTTGGGTACCTTTATACATGCGGTGTACATAAATGCATTTACATACACACAAACATAAAAGAAATAAAGCTTTTTCTTAAAGTGAGGACTGTTTGGGTCTCAGCATCCACACAGGTAGATCACAACTGCCTGTAATTATAGTTGCAGGGGGTCTAACACCCTCTTCTGGCCTCCCCAGGGACTCCAATAAATGCACTGACAACACTCATGTGCACAAGCCCCCTACTCCCACATGCACATATACACATGATTGTAAAATGTTTTGAAGTGGTACAAATACCCTTTAAATATCCTGTTCTGGGAACCCAAAGCCAGAAAACTAGACTCCTTCCCAAACAAATTACTCAATGTCTCTTTAAGTGAGATGACACAAATTATGTATACATACTCAACAGATGTTGTTTTTCTCCCTCTTACTCTCCCTGTCCTTCCCCCATAAAGATTTCAGGGCAGACCAAATGTTTTCCTGGATCATGTCATCTAAGCCTTTCTCCTACTTAGATCCTTTCATGTTTCAAATGCTATGCAGGCTAGACGTTGTGTATTTCCTTCTGTCATTGATTTATATCTTTCTTTCTGATTTAGAGTCTTTGGCCAGGAATGCAACCTCAGTTATCTAATGTCTTGCAAAAAATTCATCCTACTTTATGATATGATGTATTATAGTTTATAACTCTAAGGATAACAAATGTGATCCTATAGAGACACCATTTCTTATACTGTATTTCCCAGATCTTGTGTGTGTGTGTGCACATGCACTCACATGCATATTCACATGTACCTCCATGTACCTAGAGACTGACTACTGATACCTTCCTCAGTCAATTTTCACTGTGTTTTCTGAGACAGGGTCACTCACTGAACCTGGAGCTCACCTATTTGGCTATACTGGCTAGCCAGCAAGTCTCCATGTCCCCAGAACTTGGATTACAGGCAACTAGCCTTTTATATGGGCTCTAGGGATCAAATGCAGGTCTTTGTGCTCGCATGAAAGGCACTTTACTGAGCAATCCATCTCTTTAGCCCCAGTTCCCAGATATTTTAAGGGCAGTAAATAGAGACAAGGTCAAATCTACTGACTCTTGAGTTTTGAGGGTTTGCAGCATCTCTTGTGGGACCCTTAACAATATTTCCCCATATTTAAGAACAGTGTAGAATTCTATTCAGGCAACTGAGTGTTCTCTGCTTGAACCAGATGAAAGCGAGAAACCTGGATTCTTTCATTTCATACATTTGACAAGTTAAAGAAAGCATAGTGAACTTACTTGGCATTCAGTATCAGGAGTAATCTGTGGCTGGAGAAATGACATGTTGAGTAAAGTTCAACATGACACAAGCATGAGGGACTTGTGTTCACATTCCCAGAACCTACATAAGAAACTGGGCATGGTTTCTTGTGCCTGTAACTCCAGCACTCGGTGGGCGCGGGTGGAGGTGGGAGGATCAGGAGTACAAGGCCATTCTACATAGTGAGTTCGAGGTCAACCTGGAATGCACAAGACCCTGTCTTAAAAATAAGATAATAATTTAAAAAAAAAAAAAGATTCCCTAGCACAATGACTTGGTTCCCAGCCTTACAGATTTTTTGTTGTTGTTGTTTTGTTTTGTTATGTATATGGTGTTCTGCCTACATGTATGCCTGCATGCCAGAAGAAGGCACTTGATCTCACTGTAGATGGTTGTGAAGCACCATGTGGATGCTGGGAATTGAACTCAGGTCCTCTGGAAGAGCCGGCAGTACTCTTAACTGCTGAGCCGTCTCTTCAGCCCTAGCCTTGCAGATTTTATTTTGTCCCTGCCACCTCCGAGCACTGCTCTTTTCACTCTCTCCTTACTAGGTTTTCTGATGAAACTAATTCAGGGTTTCTGT
The DNA here is from genome assembly GCF_014885135.2 of Alexandromys fortis. Lineage (NCBI taxonomy): Eukaryota > Metazoa > Chordata > Mammalia > Rodentia > Cricetidae > Alexandromys > Alexandromys fortis. The sequence continues at coordinate 4,694,466 of NW_026067999.1, forward strand.
CATGTTTCCATGTCCCCGAAGACAACCTTGGGATCCTGTTACATTTGCTTTCTTGATTATCTCAATGGACTGTTCAAAATCTCAAAAGGCTTCTAGAACAGTATGCGAAGGAGAACAAATGGAAGTCAGAAGCAGCTCGGCTGGTGGGTGTTCCCTTTAGCTTCCTGGAGACTGAGAGAGGGGTCCGTTTAGGGGAGGGTAAGGAGGAAGTGTCCTCTCCTGCCCTGTGACCCAGGCCTTTCAATGACACTGAAGTGCACAGCTGGAACTTTGGGACCCAAAGAATGGTCTTGCCTGTGCACACACATGAGCTCCAACCAGCTCTCCAATTTAGGAGTAGAGAGAGTGTTCTGAAAGCACCCCGGGGGCTTATCCATCATGCCAAAGGGGTGAGACAACATCATGGCATGTGCATGATGTCACCTCCCATGCTTCCAGACAACGGCCACACTCAGTGTCGGATATGCGGCACTCTGTCATGGCCACTGAATTCCCTTGGGAACAACTCTTCTCTTGTTCACTGTTGTCAGTTCTTTAGGTGGACAGTTTGGGATCTTGATCTTACACAAGCTGGCTTAAGATTCCTGCTGCCTTTTGAGTTGGCCCATGGGAGCCATCTTGACATACAGAAGATTGTTCCAGATTCCCCCAGAACATCTCTCTGGATCCATCTCTATTCGACTACATTTCATTTCTGTGTGTGCCCACATGCATCCAAGTGCCTGTGTGTACTCACATGTATGCCTGGGAACATCAGAGGATAACTGTCGGTGTTGTCCCTTAGATGCTGTCTGCCTTGTCTTTTAAGTTCCTGGCCTGGATCCAACTCACCATGTAGGCTAAGTTTGCTGGCAAGCATCATCGATCCTCCTGCCTCCCCACTCCGCAGTACTGAGGTTACAAGCATGCACTTGCTTTTTTTCTTTTCTTTCTTTCTTTTTTTTTTCTTGCGTGAGTTCTGAGGATCAAACTCGGGTCCTCATGCTCACCTTACAAGTACTTTACTAACTGAAGCATCTGTAGTTCGGTGAATGCTCTTACTGGACAGACTCTACACGTGCCTTGGAGTCAGCCCTGGCCCTTTGGGCTTGCGTGACACTTTGATGGTTTTCCACCTGTACTCCAGCCATCAGCTTCTCAAGGATAGAGATGGGTACCACCAGTTCTCTGTGCTCAAAGGCACTTATTACTATTTTTGTCTTTCTATTGTTGGGCTATTTTAGTAACAATTGGAAATTGCAAAAATAGTTTGTGGGGGCTGGGGGTGTAGCTCAGCAATAGAGCAAGCTCCCAGATTCAAAAGTTGTATCCCCCAGAACCTTCAGAATGTGTTACATACACTCCGTGTTCTGTGGGTCTTTGTCAAATCTAATTAGCCAGGGAATGGAGCATTCGTAGTCTTTATTTTCTCTGATCCTTAATTTGTTCTCCTTCAACCCCAGAAAAGTATAGCCTTTTCTTTATGATAATGTTTTATTTTATTCTCAGACAGGAGCCCTTATTCTTCATTTGTATCTGTTTACAAGCCATTAAAACAAAGACTTTGACTGTCTCATAATATCTTCCTTAATCTCACACTTTTTGAATAAGAATAGCATTAATATATTTGTTGTAAGTTGCTGGCAGCTGAAGTTGAGATGTGTCATTTGCACAATCTGTGCTATTGAGTAGTCTCATGTGTTGTTGCTCCGGGTGGAAAAGATGACATGGTGAGCTTTGTTATTCAAAGCAGCCCAGTCGTCTCAATGCCGTGTTTAATTTTTAAAAGACAAAGTCAGTTTAATGAAATGAGAACGTGTTATTTTGGTGAGGGAAACGGTGAAGAAAAGAATACCACAGAGATGGTACTTAAACAAATGCATTTATTATTATTATTATTACTTTATCTCAGGTTTCTGAAACAAGACCTCACATAGCCCAGTCTGGCCTCAAATTCCCTCTTCATCCTTCTTACCTCTACTTCCCAAGTGCTGAAATTAGAAGCATTCATCAGTGCTCCCCTTAGGAACTAACCTTTTAAATATGTTAGTTTTTGATTATTTGTTAGTCAAAGATCTCTTGAGCATATTTCCATGGTCTTTACAGGAGCATCTCATTGTAATCTGTCACTGGAATCTAGAACATGTGGCAGGCATTGTTCTAATTGGTCCCTTTAATCCTGAACCTGCTGTATGCAGTAGATACTATCACACCTTTTTGAAAAAAATAAGAAGGAGTTAAAGAGATGGCTTATGAGTTAAGAGCACTGACTGCTCTTGAGGAAGACCTGGGTTCAATTCCTAGCACCTGCATAGTGGTTCACAGCCACCTATAACTCCTGTTGCAGGGAAATCCGATGTCCTCTTCAGACCCCCACAGGGACCAGGCACACCTGTGCAAAACATCCACACAATTTATTTTTGAAAAAATAAAGATGTTTTAAAAAAAAGAAAAGCCGGGCAGTGACCGTGCACGCCTTTAATCCCAGCACTTGGGAGGTAGAGGCAGGCGGATCTCTGTGAGTTCGAGGCCAGCCTGGACTACAAGACCTAGTTCCAGGACAGGCTCCAAAGCACAGGGAAACCCTGTCTCGAAAAAAAAGAAAAGAGAAATAAAAGTGAGATTATGTTTACATAACATAAAGTAGATCATTTTAAGGTGAAGAGTTCAACTGTGTCTACTAGATATTGACAGTCTTGTACCACTCAAGTTCCAAGACATTTTCATCTCCCATAAAAGAAACACTATCAGTATTCTTTATTAGTAGTAGTAGTAATTGAATTTATTCATTAATTTTGCATCCCGACCAAAGTATCCCCTCCCTCCTCTCCTCCCATTCCCCTACCTCCCCTCCACCAATACCCATCCATTCCTCCTCTGTTTCTGTTCAGAAAGGGGCAGGCCTCATCTTAAGGCTAAGGAGACATATGGAGTGGATCAGTCAGTGGACTTCTTATGCTTGTGTGATGGAGTTCACACGGGAACCTGAGCCACCCTGTATCATTTTAAGAACACCAAGCTTGCAGTAGACAGTCGGCTCAGTGATTATGAGCACTGATTGCTCTTCCAGAGGACCCAGAGTTTAATTCCCAGCACCTACATAGTGGCTCACAACTGTCTGTAACTCGAGTTCCAGGGGATCAGATGACCTCCTCTGGCCTCCAAGGGCACCAGACATGCTTGTGGTGCACAGACATACATATAGGCAAAACACCTACACATGTAGCATTTTTAAAACTTAAAGACCATTACACTCAAATCTGAGCTCTCTCTTGTGTCTCCAACAGCAGCAACAAAGCACTTCCCTTCACAGTTGCCAATGTGAAGCAGGTGATGTGTCTTGTGGCTGCTAACACCTCAGAGTGACAAATTTTCTTATGCTATTTCCAGGGGAAACCAGGCAAACCCTTTTCTCCTTTTGTTTCCTTCAGAATCTCATTCTGCAGACATCATATGGGGTGGTAATTTTCCAGTTCCTGGCATTTTGCCTCTGCGTCTGTCTGCATTAGGATTTTACCTAACATGTATATTTCTGAAGTTTCAATACCTTCCCCATGGCTGGGGCTAGTCAGTGTGGAAGAGTCCTAAGGGAGTGTGTACTCTGAGTCATAAGCTGAGGGCACTTGCTTGCCTTGCCTGGATTTGGTTTTTATACTGGACTTTTTACCGAGGTCAAGTTCAACTGTTTCTACTTCTCATTCTAGTTCTCTCTTCTCTCTGTCAAATCCTAGGATCCTCTTTACCCCTGATTCTTTGTTCTGTTTCTCGCTTATTCCAGTACTCCCTCACATCCCCCCTGCTCTACTAACACCCTCAATGTGGGCAATCTTTGTCCACTTTCCTGTCTTCCTTTCTCTACAAATCTCCCATACCCACCTATGGGTCTTCCCATTCATTCTGCACTCCCTGGTTTTTGTGTTGATGGCTTTAAAACTCACAATGCTAGCCCTGTTTTCTTTTTCACCTTCAGCCTAGGTAGCCATGCATCCTGGATACCCTGGAAAGTCCAAATTTATTTTGCCCCTATGGAATCATTATTGAAAATATCCCTGTCACTTTCAAAAGTGACATATAGTGAGCTAGAGAGATGGCTTGGCAATTAAGAACACTTGTGTTCTTGCTGGGGACCTAGGCTCGGTTCCCAGTGCCCACGTGACAGTACACAGCAACGTGTAATTCCAGTTCCAGGGAATCTGGTGCCCTCTTCAGACAAAACACCAACACAGAGAAAATGGAAATAAATCTTTGCTTTATTTGTTTAATGACTGATAGAGCTGAGCAGATGGCTTAGATGATTAAAGCGCTTCTGCACACATGAGGACCTGAGTTCAAAACCCCAGAACCCACATAAAAGTTGAGCAAGGTCAACTTCTGAATGCGTATATGTGCATGCCTATAACCCCAGTGCTGAGAGGTGGTAGAGATGGGAGTATTGATGGGGCTTGCCAGCCACCAGCCTAGCTTCAGATTCAGTGAGATACTCGGTCTTGAGGGACTAAGGCGGAAAGTGGTGGTGCAATCCCTCTGCCTCCTAGGGAAGTAATAGAACAAAACATCCGAAATCTTCTCCTGGGATCCCCACAAGGGCATCATCATACGTCATCCCCAACCCCCACATGCACATACAAAGTGACATGCACTCATCATGCTGTTAGTTTCTTTGGTTATTTTCTGTCAACCTTTAAAAGTCTTTAAATGTTTAGATGAAGAATTCCAGAAGTTTTAAATTGGATTCCATTTTGAATAGTAGAATGAAATATTATGTGCTGTCTTGGATCTGGAAGGGACTCATTGTCTCCTTAGTATATTCAGTATCCATTATTAGGCACATGGTAGCCATTTTAGTTGTCAAAATAACTCTCGTGGTATCATAGTGTTTGTTTGCAAATTACTCTTATTTTCCTTAGTAATAATGATTATGGTATGTGCCAAAGAGAAACACTTCTTTAAAACAAAAGGTAACAATCCTCAGCTCAGTCAGGAAAGACAAAATCTATGTGCTGAGGTTGCTAAGATCTACTCTTGCCATGAAATTAGAAAGAAAGAAAAGGACATTTGTATTAGTTTTGCTATCACACCATAAACTGTAGAAGTTCTAGCCAATAGTGAAAGACAAGTCCTTAATTAAGATGGAAAAGGTGCTACACTGTATACAGGTTCTGTCCTGTGCATGTTCTGGGGAATTTATTGGCAGTTTGGCGCATGCGCTTCCTAGGTAAGGGACAAGTGAATGGTTGATGTACTGTGGCTTCTTCTGAGCTCCAATTCTCCTAACAGAGTCCATAGGATGAAAAATACCGCAAATGGGGAAAAAAAATCAAACTTCTCAGTGTCTTCCCTAAAGACACTTGGGTTTTCTCTATCTGTCTTAAAGGCTCCACTGATCATCTTAATTCACACACAAAAATGAGCAGTTATATTCTTAAGCTTTATATTGTCTCTGGCCCCTGGCAGATATCAAGTCAACACTTTAAGCCCATGAAAATTAGTTCTACATTCAACTTGTCAGTGAGAACCTTATCGGAACCCACCTTAGCCAGGTGATCAAGGTGCACGTCAAAAGTAATATGGATCAAGAACACTTAATCGGTATCATTCACTCCTGATACCACGCACTGCGATGTCAAAAGCATCCTTATTGTGACTTCCCTTCAAATGCACAACCCCAACCAAACAAGAGGAAATGTCACCTAAAGCCAGGGTGTGCCCAATCATCTTGAAGAGAGTCAAGATCACAGAGAAGACTGAGAGACTGTCAAATTGATGTAGACCAAAGACACGTGAAAGTAAGCCCAGTGTAAGATCCTAGGATGAAAAGGGGATGCTACTTGAAGAACTGATAGCTGCTATAGTTGAGTTGATAGCGCTGTACCAAGCTTGGCTGTCCAGTTATGAGGACTGTTGAATGGCAATGTAAATGTTAACATAAGAAGCTCAGTTAGTAAGGGATTTATCAAAACTCTAATGGCATTTACCCATTGAGACAAAGTCTCACTTTCTAGCCCAGTTTGGCCTTGAATTTGGAATCCCTCTTCCTCCCAGATGCTGGGATTACAGTGCTTGGTTCTGTTGTATGATTAATTAAAATGCAGAGACAGATATTGGGGTTCAAGCTGAAGATTAGAAAAGCAAAGCAGCCAGCCACTGGCTCTTCCCTCTACCTCAGACTGAAATAGCGATCTTGACTTCACGAATCCTCAGAATGAGACTACTGAGAGCTGTCTCCTCTCGTCTCATACTCCTCTCTAGGGCCGGGATTAAAGGCATGCGCTGTTACCTCCCGGCATCTGTGGCTAACTAGTGTAACTGCTGGGATGAAAGGTGTGTGCCACCCCTGCCTGGTCTGCATGGCTGACCAGTGGGGCTGTTTTACTCTCTGATCTTCAGGCAAGCTTTATTTATTAAAGCACAAATACTATATCACTGTATGGCTCTCTGACATTTTGACAACCCTCCTGAAAGGCTAAAGTGACCTCAAAACAAAATAAAAGTTCTTTAAAAAATTGGAAGGGTCCTGTGTTCTGAGAGGAAAAAAAAGTAAAAAGGGAAAGAATTGTCTCAAGATGGAAATTAAATCAGATAAACAGAGATCATAAATTGCAGGTCCCACATTTTGTCACAATTTCATTTTTTAGAAATTAAAATAGGATTTATATGCCACATAATTCACCCATTTAACATGTACAGTGCACGCTGTCTTTGGATAGCTACAAGGGTGGGTCCACATCACCACAGTCTAATCAGATTTTTTAAGATTTTTTTAAAATTAGTTTAATTATATGTCTATGGTAGGTATATGCACATGAATGTAAGTGCTCACACAGCTCAGAGGTGCCAGATCCCCCTGGAGCTGGGGTTATAGGCAGTTGTATGCCACCTGATGCGGGTGCTGGGAGTCAGACTCAGTTCCTTGGGAAAGTGGTATGTACTCTTAACCACTGAGCAATCTCTCTAGCTGCACCACAGTCTAATTTTAGAACACTTTCTTCCCCCTAAAATAGAGGGCTGGAGGTGCAGCTCAGTGATAGAGCACTTGTCTGGTATTCTTAAAGCCCCGAGTTCTATTACAAGTACCTCAGAAAGAAAAAAGAACCTCATTCACTGACATCCGACATGCCTTCTCCACTTCTAAACAGCTCTAAGCAACCGCTCTTCCCTTCCTGTCTTCGTGGGTTTTTTAATTCTGGGCGTTTAAGTAAAATCATATGTCATCTCTTGCGTCTGGCCTCCTTCACTTGGCACAATGTTTCTTGAAGTTTATCTATGTCACGACTTCTATTTCCTTCCTTTCCATGGTTCAGTAATTCATTGTGTGGGTATATATGTACTGCGCTCCATTTAGCCCTTGATTATGTGATAACTAATCTTTGTCTTTGGGACCATCAGCACAATGACCTTTGATCAAATTCTTCTGGAGAATTGTCTCCTAGCTTCCCATGCTCTGTGTGTCTGTTGTCTCAGAAGATAGATTGTTGGGGATTGGGCAGCTGCACATTTCCGCATTTCTTAGCATCCTATCCAGTACTGCGGTCTTAGACACATAATTAACCACGTTGGAAAGTCTTGAGAATTAAGGTAAGAAATGCTTCCTTGGGGTTTCAGAAATGGGGGTGGGGTGTCTTATTTTACGTGCAAATCAATAATCACTTTGGGGAATTCTGCAGTGAATTGCTTTCTTGAAGAAGTGTGAGAAAGGAAAGATATTAGTTGCCCAGGAATGCTATTGCCAAACTTTGTGGAAACAGAATGTTTTCTGTGGAAACAGCATACATTGCTTTCTAGGTCATGGAATTTCCCCTCATTTGACCCAAGGGGTAAAGGAAAACTCTTATGCAACCATCATATTTTAAAAGTTAATCTTTTACTTGTGGGCTGATTAATAACCAACACCAGACAATTTTACCAAAGAAGAGATGACTAAGAGCCTATATTTTACTTTTAGCAAGAGTGGATTTGCATATCTAATTCATGTTCTATTAACGGAAATAAATGAAATGGAAGGGGGGAAAGCCCAGGCTTGTTTTGGAGCTGAGTTAAAAGTTCCATAGTTCCGTTCAGTTGTGAAGGCAATCTTCTAAAGTCGAGACCAGAATAAACCCTGGAAACTTAACTCTACTTAAATGTTGGCCCTTTATTTTCAAAATCTGGAATTTTCAGCTATTGTATAAAAGTGATTTTTAACACAAAGCATTTCCTGTCATTTCAATGACTCCTTCCAATAGTACTTTAAAACATACTTGCAAGCAATTTAAATTTCCATGAAGAATTTCTCACTTCCTGGAAGACTCTTCGCCCTACTTGAATTTTTCTCAGTGCTGATGCTTCACTTACGCACAAATAGAGACATTTCACAGAGCGTGGAGTTCAGGAGAGAAAGTGTGCTGGGTACTTCTAATCCACCCACATCCTCTTCCGTATGGTTGCTAGACTCCTTGTCAAATACAATACATATCCGGAATGGAACATGGATATCAGCATTCCTACTTGGGTTTCAATGTAAGCTTTGGTTGGCCTTCTTGAGTGACGACACCATTTGAACTTACAGAGATGTTTGCCCAAAATAAGCCCGTTCAATTGTTTTTCTGGGGCTGTTGAGTCAGCCCCAAATCTTCTGTATTAATTACTTTTCTATCACTGTGACAAAACATTCTAACCAAGGAAACTTACAGAAGAGAGGATTTATTTGGCATCTGGTTTCAAAGAGGTAAGAGTCTATCTTGGGGGGGGGGGGAGTGTGGTATGGTGGCTGGCGCAGCAAGCTGAGTTCTCATATCTTCAACCATGAAGCAGAGATAGCAAACTCAAAGGGGTGCCGGTCTTTAAACTCTCAAAGCCACCCCCAGTGACATACTTCTGCCAGGAAAGCCACACCTTCTAACGCTCCCCCAAACAGTGTGGCCAATTGGGGATCAAATATTCATATGCCCAAGACTATGAGAGACATCTCATTCAAACCACCACACCTTTTCCCCCACCCCATCTTGAAATCATGCGTTTAGTTCTTAAGACCCAGACATTTGTCCTCATGGCATTCAGTCTTTCTAGTCTCCCCATTTTTCTGGATTTCCAGGTTCCTTTAGGTACCCAGTTAATTTTGCAGTGCCATAGGTTGGCCTTCTTTCTTGGCTTCAAATTCCCTGCACAGTTAATCATCAAAGTACCAAAAATGTAATTTTAGACATTGATACGTGTTGTGGTTTAGAACACTTGTTTCCCAACTGTTGGCTCTGTTTGGGAAGGTCCTGGAGCATTTAGCAGCAGCGGGGAGCCTTGCTGGAGGAAGTATTCTTTTAAGCACCAATCTTCCTGAAGGAATTTTCTTCTGAACAGGGAAGCTTAAAGCTTTGGCAAACCCCTAGTAGTGCTTAATCCTGATTGAGTGGAGCTATGCCTAGGAACGATGGGGAGATGGCTCAGTCCATAAAACTCAGTCCTTCATGGAAATACATGCTTATAATCTCAGTGCTGAAAAAAAAATGGGGCAGGTGAATCCCTTGGGCTTGTCTGCAGCCAGATTAGCCTACTGGGCAAGTTCCACATCAATGAGAGCCTCTGTTTCAAAGAAACAAGGTGGGAGATATTCAGGGAATGATTGCTGAGGTTGTTTCCTGGGTTCTACACGCACGTGTACACTTGGCTGTGGACACACATATGCATACATACACATTGGGGTGAATAGGTTTGCTTAGAAGATTAGGAAAACATGTGTCTGGCTATGTTTGTGAGGATGATTCCAGAGAGGATGCACTAAAGAAGAAAGACCTCCCCTGAATGAAAGCAGCAACCATTTTATAGACTGGGCACCCAGATGGAATAATAGGGGAAGAAGGAGGAAATGCAGACATTTTTTTCTCTCTGCTTCCTGGCCACCATGATGTGAGTCTCTTTGTTCTACTGCACCCTCCCTTCATGATCCTTTGCCTTACCACAAACCCAGACAAAGGAGACTGGGTAGTAATGGAAATCAACCCATTAAATCTCTGATACTATGAGTCCAGATACCACCTTTATTTCCTTAAGTTGTTTAGTTCAGATGTTTTGTACAGTAAAAAAAACTTGACTAATATACTTATCCAAATCCCGATAGCTTGTCCCTAGAGTATTCCCTGAGCATAGCAAGGTAACCTTATCAAAAGAAACAACGAGAGGCTGATCTGGCATCTAATTTCACTGTACCCATTCCTAAGTACTCATACAACATTTCTCAAAAGTCGCTTGTAGACTGTTGGCTAGAATGTCTATCAAATTCCCACCTCTAGTGGTCCTTGGACTTCCCACAGGGCAGAGAACCCTGATTGCTCTTTGGGCTGACAAGTGAGGGGGTCTTGATTGGGGGAGGGGGAGGGAAAGGGGAGGCGGTGGTGGGGAAGAGACAGAAATCTTTAATAAATTTTAAAAAAAAGAAGGAAAAAAAAAGAAAAAAAATTCCCTCCTCTATGGCTGTTAAAGCATATATCTTCCTCTCCCTCTTGCAAATTGCAGATGTTTTCCATGCCCCACTCAATAATATAGGGAAAGATTTAGTTACTTCCTTCAATGTCTTCACTGGAATGCTTAAATTTGTTCATATCTTCTAATCATTTTGAGACCTCAGATCTCTCTTTCTTCGATTAGTTTTTCCCTATTCTTTTCTGGCCAAAGGTCATTGTTTCTTGTCCAAGCAGACAATGCTTTTGTTATTTTGTTTTATCTTATTCTGTGCAACAGGTCCTCATATAGCCCAGGCTGGCCTTAAACTTGACCTTGAAACTTCTGAATCTCCTACCTCTTCCTCAAAAGCACTGATCTTACAGGCATCTATCCACCCACATTCAGTTTATACAGTGTTGAAGGTCAAACTCGGGGCTTCATCGTGGTAGACAAGTACTCTGCTAACTGAACTATGTCCTTGTTTGACTATTTATATTTATTTTTAGGAAGTGGTCTCCTACTTCCCACTTTCCCTTCTTTGAGTTTCAGAGTGTTTGGTTTTATATTGAGGTCTTTGATCCATTTGGACTTGAGTTTTGTGCATGGCGATAGATATGGATGTATTTTCATTCTACATGTTGACATCCAGTTATGCCAGCACCATTTGTTGAATATGCATTCTTTTTTCCATTTGATATTTTTTGCTTCTTTGTCAAAAAATCAGGTGTTTGTAGGTTTGTGGATTGATATTTGGGTCTTCAATTTGGTCCCATTGGTCTTCCTGTCTCTTCTTATGCCAATGCCAGGCTGTTTTCAGTACTGTAGCTCTGTAGTAGTGTTAGAAGTCAGGGATTTTTTTTATTTATTCATTTATTAAAGATTTCTGTCTCTTCCCCACCACCGCCTCCCATTTCCCTCCCCCTCCCCCAATCAAGTCCCCCTCCCTCATCAAAAAAAAAAGAAGTCAGGGATTGTGATGCCTCCAGAAGTTCCTTTATTGTACAGGATTGTTTTGGCTATCCTGTTTTTTTTGTTTGTTTGTTTGTTTGTTTGTTTGTTTGTTTGCTTTTCCATATGAAGTTGAGTGCCATTCTTTTGAAGTCTGTTGAAGAATTTTGCTGGGATTTTGATTGACATTGCATTGAATCTGTAAATTACTTTTGGTAAAATTGCCATTTGTACTATGTTATTTCTACCTACCCAAGAGCATGGGAGATCTTTCCATTTTCTGGTGTCTTTTTCAATTTCTTTGTTCAAAGATTTAAAGTCTTCCACTTGTTTGGTTAGAGTTACTCTAAGATATTTTAAGTATTTACATTTATGTATTTGCTTGTTTGTTTATTGAGGGTAGATGTGCTAGAGTGGCCTATAGAGGCCAGAGGACAATTTACAGGAATCCGTTTTCTCTTTCCATTATGTGGGTCCCCGGGAACTGAACTCAGGTCACCAGCCTTGACAGCAGACACCTTTAGCCTTGAAACCATCTCACTGGCCCTGTTCATTCTTTCAGATTACAGTTTACCAGAAGCTCTCACATGCATACGATCTTTACAATTACCCTGTGAGTCAATGGTTTTGTTGTCTGCACTTTAGAGAAATAAGGAAGTGGAATCAAGTATCTATTTAATATCATAGGAAGCTGAGGGGATTCTTCCAAGCCAGGAGGCCTTTTTGTGACAAAGTCTGATGCCTGCCAGCATTTTCACCACATCGCCTTTACTGCGTGTGGCATATATTGCACGGGAGAAGGTTGTGGAAGCTCGTCTTCCTGACTTTCTTCCCTGAAATTCTTGTTTAACCTTTCATTCCTGCCATTTATAGAAACATGGTGGGGAAAGGTGATTACCACAAGACACTCCAACACTCCGGCCTTCCCATTTGCTTTTCTGTGGGGGCACTTTGATGACAGCATCTCCAGAGCCACACATCTGAGATAATTCAAGTCTCTAAAGCAGCTGTCCTTCAAGAAATTGATCCTGGGCCAGACAGATGGCCAAGCAAGTAAAGCCACTTGCTGTCAAGCTTGACTAGCCCAGTTCCATTTCATCCCTGAGACCCATATGGTAGAAGGAGAGAACTAATTACCCTGGGTTGTTCTTTGGGCTCCATAAGTGCACCATAGCGCTCTCTCTCTCTCTCTCTCTCTCTCTCTCTCTCTCTCTCTCTCTCCCTCTCTCTCTCTCTCATAAATAAAGTTCAGGTACAAATTCCACATGCAGAAATCTACCCGGCCCAACTAGTACGCTCATCTTCCACATCACTATGTGTCTTAGCTCTGAGTGATGTCTGTTGTGACATCAGTTGCGGATTTCTTTTTTAACCGGGGCCCTGAGTGGATGACAGGGAAAGAATGATTGTGAAAAATTAATAATGATGAGGAAATTGATCCCGGGGGCCCAGGAAACTGGCTAAAAGGCTAAAATGCTAAGTGTGCAAATAGGCCCATGTTTGAATACCTACCATACATGTAAAAAGTCGCAAATGGTAGCATATGCCTGTAATCTAAGCACAAGGGAGGCAGGGGTCGAAAGAGCCCTTGGGCTTGCTAGTCAGTCAGTCTGGCAGAATTGGTGACCTCCAGGTTCGGTGAGAGTTTCTGTCAGAAAATGAGGTGGCTGGACATGGTGGTGTTTTGCTTGCCTTTAATCCCAGCACTGAGCAGACAATGGCAGATGGATCTCTTGAGTTCCAGGCCAGCCTGGTCTATATAATGAGCTCTAGGCTAGCCAAGACTACAAAGTGAGACCCTGTATCAAATGAACAAGAAGTAAGGTTGGGAGTGTAGAGAGTGATTAATGAAAATCTTATCTATAAACTTTGGTCCTCCACCTGCACACACATGTATATTGGTGGGAGGAGACCTCCATCCACTAAACAAATTTTCTTTTTAAAAGAACCTTTAGAAGATTCTAAAGTCAAAATTATTCCCTTCAGAGCCCCTTGCCTGCACCATCTAGCTTGAGATGTGTGTCTGCCTCCCCCAAAATAGCGCCCAAGGCACGAATGTAGCAGCGCTCCCTTGTCTGCCTTCTACCAGAGGGAACTGGCACTATATCAGCTACTCTGCCATTTTGCTAAATGAGACCCTACACAGACCTATTTCACTGGTTTATTGCCATCACTATGCAAGCCTTTGGGGAGATGGGCTGAAGGCTCCAAGGTTAGCATCAACTCTTCCAGCATTTGTCAAGCCTCTTGCTGATTCCCGTGGTCCCTTGTGCCATAAAGTGGGAAGTCAAGAGATAGGCCACCTTTTCCATATCACTTCATTGGTTCCATTGAAAGTTTTTCTTCTCTTTTGCTAACCTTGCTTTGCTTTCCAGATAGAAATGGACCCTAACCCACTAGTTTTCGGAGCAGTAATAAGATACCACCAAAAAATTGCTTTAGGGCTGGGGAGATGACTTAGTGGGTAAAGCAGTTGCTATGCCGTTGTGAGGACCTGAGTTCAGATCCCCATAACCCACATAAAACCTATCATAGTAACCAGTGTCTGCAATCCCAGCACTCTGTGGTGAGATGAGAGGTAGAGTCGGAAAAATCCCCAGAAGCTCATAAGCCAGCTAGCCTGGGGTGTATGTAGCAGACCCTGGCTCGAACAAGGTAGAAGACAAGACAAGGACTAACACTCAGTGTTGTTCTAACCTCCACACACATACATGTGCACTATGGCACTTGCGCGTGCGAGCGCATACACACACACACACACACACACACACACACACAAAGGAACAGAGCTTATTTTAGTAAAAACTATGTGTAGCACCTACAAAACTGCAACCCAAGTACTTCCCCTGTTGCTTTTACCATTTCACTGCAAGCTTTAAAACAGACAAGGATAGACCAAAGGGAAATTGGTTCTTTGTTGTTTTGCCAAGGACTCCATCCCTTTCCTTTCAAAAACACCACATATCCTGGAGTTTTGAAAACTGCTATAATTGTCACAGGGCAGCTCATTCTCTGGGAATAAAGTGAGTGAATTTCCTATTAGGAGATCATGGTTAAAATAACCTATCGGTGCTGGGACCAAATAGAACTAGAAAGTGTATTCAAAAGCCACATTCATTGAGGAGGGAGAAAGAACAGCCTTTGTCGTAATGAGCTCTGGGAAGCAGCCAGCATGGAAAAGGGGCACACAATGGCCAGCTTGGTTGGCATCAGAATACACACAACCAGCTTGCTTTTGCATGTGGCATTGGAGCTCCTGTTTTTCTTTCCCCCTCTGAGGCCAAATCCTTGCAGTCTTGAAGCGAAATTTCTGCATTGTGACAGTGTGAGCTACCATTTTTATAGGAGATGGAAATAGTTCCTATGGACTGAGCAACTTAAATGGAGCTTGGCACATTTTTATTTCAAATGGTTGTAGTGCATGGAGAGAGCATTTGTTTTAAACCTAGAGATGAGATAACTATGTTGATGTGAAACTAATTTTTGTGGCTCATATTTTTTCAAGGATGACCCCTGGAGAAGGTTTTGGTGGAATTAATTATGTAGCATGTGAAAATGCGCAAGCTCCTTGATCATCAGAACAGAGTAGAGGCCATCGGTGCTGTCTGCCAAAGCAAGATCCCCTGTACTGGTGGGGTTGAGGGTGGGAGAGGGTGATTACATACATTGTGGCTCAATAGCTTTGTGTGATTGTTCCAATTCTTAAAGCAGAAGTCAAACAGATAGCTCTTATTTTCTCATTGAATATTTTCCAGTAACTCAATAGTGTTCAGTGAGCCCTTGATAACTGCAGGGTATTGGTCTCAGTATTCTCCTGGAGACCAAATCCATAGATGCTCATGACCCTTATAAAATAGCATATTAATATCTGCATATAAGATGCTTAAGATTCAGTTCAGATGATATAGGTGAAACTCAAAGTAATAGAATTGATGCCAAGTCGAACTCAGTTAAGGGAGTGCTGCTGCCAAAATTCCTGAAAGGTAAATAATATGCTAACCAGATGAGAGAAATTATTTAAGCACTATTATGTAAATGCTTGTTCTGCGGGATTGACAGCCATTAGGCCCATCCCTAAAGACGACCATCCCTCTGACAGTCAGCTCAAGGAGGCAGAGCAGGTTAACAAATACCATTAATCCTGCCTGTTCTGCCATTAAGTCCTCTCGTATCATGAAAAGCATAATTCTGCCAGGTGGCCAATGCACCCAGGTAGCAAGTATTTGAACAGAACAACACCGGTGTGCTAAAGCCATAATTCTGGTAGTCTCTTTGCTGTGTAAATCTTCTATCTGGTCAAGCAGCTAGACTTGCAGTCTCTTATCTCTATTTAAATTGTTCAAAGTGTAACCTAGACCAGGGACCTAAAAGACATTTAAGGATGACAGTTTATGTGGCATGCATAAGCCTAAAGTGCGTGTGTGTGTGTGTGTGTGTGTTAGTGAAATCTTTTATTCAAAGCCAGCTCTTCCTTGGACAGTAGCCACGGCTAACCACACACTTTATTTCAGTAAAGAGCTTTTCCTTTATTAATTTCTAAGTGGAGAGAGTGATTTCTCCCTGGGAAGGCAGATTATTTCTATGACACAGGCACCAGAATAATATATGGCCCTGGGTTCAGTCTGTACCATAAGGGAGATAATATCTATATATCATATATGTCTGTCCCATATTCTCCGTATCACTTACAGTGCACAACAATGCATGCCCATATTCCCATATTCTCTAGATCATTTATAGTATACACTACTGCATAAAAGCCATGAAACTCATTCTGTAGTTTAGGGAATAATGATAAAAAAAAATTGTTTTATTATTATTTACCAATTTGCTTATTTTGAGACAGTTTTATATATCTCAAGCTGGTCTTGAACTCTCCGTGTAACCTAGGATGAACCTAAACTGTTTGATCATCCTACCTCCAACCCAAGTGCTAATACTACAAGTATTCGCCCTTACATGCATTTTGTGTGGTGGTAGGAACCAAACCCAGAATCTTTTGCATGCTAGGCAACCACTCTGGCAACTGAGCTACATCCCTAGGCCTAGAACAAAAATTCCATCTGTGTTCACTACAGACAGAATTTTTTCGCATGCTCAGTTGCTGCTTGTTTGATCTATACATGAATATAGGGGGCTGGCTATTCTTGCATTTATTGCTAATGCTTCATATCATTTATAATGCCCAACGGTTACTGTTATGATTTAATGCTTTGAAAAATAGGCTTAGGCTTTAAGGACTGTACGTCCCGAGCACTGGAATCACAGAGCCCAGGACTTCATGCATGCTAAGTGAGTACCTACTGAGCTACAACCCCAGCCTGCTTCTCTGTGGCTTTGTAACGTCTCAATACCAGTAGGCACTATGCTTTTGACCACATAACAGTTTGCTTCATCTACTGACTTGAGAACATTGTGGATAATTATCACCACTTCTGAGTCATGGACTCCTGGAGAATCTACTGACTTTTCTTCCCTTGAAGAGGGTCAGAACAAATGGAAACAGAGTTTGGCTATAGTTTTTTCGGGACTTGTATGTATGAAACCTATAGTGGGGTCTTATTTTCTACATATATGCCCTTTATTTATGTTTTCATTTTTGGTATTACTATTTGCATATACTACTTCAGTTAATCAAATCTGTTCAGGTTATTTTTTTAATTATCAAGTTCATTAGAATGCCATGAGACTAAAAATAAATTTTTCTTATTTGTTGAAACATAATATAGAGTCCTGAGAGTGAGTTTGGAAACACAATGTTCATTATTGACTTTTTAAGTACTATAATATTTTTCAGCATGATCGCCAAAACCAGAGTTAAGAGCCAAAATAATAGATATCGATCAGCTAAATTAAAAAAAATATTTTATGTATATGAGTTTTCCCCTGCATGTATGTATGTGTACATTGTGTTCAGAGCCTGCAGAAGCCAGTACTGGGTACCAGATCCCCTGGAGCTGGAGCTATAGGTGGTTGGGAGACATGGGTGACTGAATTCAGATCCTCTGCAAAAGCAGCGTCTGCTCTTTACCACCGAGCCGTCTCTTCAGCCTCTTCCTCGTCAGTTCAAATTTTATCTGAGTGATTTCGAACATAAAATCTAAACTAAAAGCATATTTATTTATTTATTTATTTATTTATTTAGGACACGGAGTCACTATGCTGTTTAGGCTAGTTCTGAAGTCCCATGTTCCTCCCTTAGCCACCCTAGTAGCTGAGACTAACACAGGCACCAAATATAGCCAGCTGAAACAAGACAAAAGTCCCACTTCACTTAGAGAGGTGTACGTACGTTGAGAAGTTGGCCATTCTACTGGTCTCATATCCAGTTAGGAAAAAAACTTGACAGTTGCCAAAAATGCTTATCTGACAAGATCGAGGGGACAAAAGTGGACGGTTAGCACACCAGGAACAAAAACACTTCAATTCCTTCCTGCGCGATTTGCAGATATGCTTTTCTTAAGTGGCTCTCTTTAAAACTGCAAAACTAGCCAGACCCGCTGGTGTAGCCTTCAGTCCCAGCAGAAGCAGAGGACTGTCTTTGAGTTCAAAGCCAACCTGACCTCTCTAGCGCAATCCAGTCCCTACCTCAAAAACAAAAACAAAAAACCCTCAAACTAAACAAACTCCTTTGTAGTGTTTATAGGAGTACTCTGCTCTTACTGGGCTTCAGATAGGAACCATTTTTTAAAACTAAATCTTTTTCCATCACAGAGATTACTCTGTAGATAACCTCAGTGTGTACGTATCTACATATTTATACCCAAACATGGACCTGAACTCTGAACCCCAGATTCCTTTCTATTTGAATTGAAAGTCATCTTTTGCTTTTCCCAGAAAGAGTTCTGTAATATTTGTGAGAAGTGTTCTTCAAATCCACAAAACACAAGTGATTCAAGGAAAGAAAAGAATGGTTGATGATGGGGGTGAGGAAACTCTAATAAGGATCACCTTGTTTTTCTTGTCAGATTCCAGGTACAAAATCCACCTGGCCCAACGAGGAGGCTCGTCCCAGTGAAATCATTTTGTTTTATGTGTTAGCATGGAGGGATGTCTGTTGTCACTACTTTTGTGATCTCAATTGCCAAAATGAGGAGACACAGATTTTTTTTTCTTAACCTGGGACCTGCGTGAAGGACAGCGGTAAAAGAGAGAAGAAAGGAATGATGTGGCGTTATCCATTTCTTTCCGCCGCTGTGCAGCCTGATTTCCAACACCGTTGAGTACTCTGTGGGTGGCAGGATCGTGTGTGGGAAAGAGCTTAGTTATAATAGCTGACATTTATTGAACGCCTGCTATTCTAAGCACATTATATGTATTAACTCATTTGATCCCCATGACAACCACGTGGATCAGCAGAGTTCAAATCCTAACTCCTCCACTTCCTCGTGGTATAAAGTTGTGCAACTTCACTGTTTTGGGGTGAGCTGAAACTACCAGACCTGAGGGTTGGTGTTAGCATGAAATGAAAAAGCATTTGTAATTGGGTTTAGTATATGAAAGAATTCACTGACTGATGCAAAAGCACATAGAACTCGGTTTACACTAAGATTTATACATTAATGTTCATAGCAGCATAATTCATAATGCCTGCAAACTTGAAACCATGCAAATGTGATTCAAAAAGTGTAACTGTTCCTATGGCATATCTATTCTATAGTGCAGCGGTCGGATCAATAAATCACCAATAATTGATATTTAAACAAATTTAATAACAAAACAGACTCACAAAACCAAGGTTCCAGCGGGGTAGCCAGCGGAAACAGGAGAGCAAGCGGAAGGGCCCGCGCAGCCTCTGCCCGCGCACTATATCAGTAAACATACGCCTGAGGGCAGCCCGCCCCCAAGGGGAGGGCTTATCCCTACA
>NW_026067999.1:4720441-4887220 GCF_014885135.2 Alexandromys fortis
TTTTACCTGTAATGACTGGTTCCTGCCAGAGGTGGCGAAAGAGTCCACTTGAATCCACGTGGAGAATTGATCTGAAATGAACCTCAAGACTGAAATTTATACAAATGACCCCTTGGGGCCCAATGTGGCGGTTTGTGTTGTAAAACCGCGAATATTTAAGCTTCCCTGTTCGGTTCCAAACGTCAAAGCAGAGAGGGAGGGGTTAAGTCCTCTGCTCTGCGAGAGGAACACAAAGAGCTGCCTGCGAGCCGCAGCAGCCTAGAACCGGTGGGGGAGGTGCGCGGAACAAAGCCGTGCCTGCTAACCTAAAGCGGGCGGGCGCTGGAGTGCCGAGGACTGCGGGGTTGCGGCGGGAGCCTGGCGGGCGGCGTCACCCGAGGCGGAGGGGGCGGAGTGGCTAAGGCGATCGCGTTCGGGGCCGCGTTCGCGTCCCGAGCCGCGCGGCTGCGGGCGGGGGAAGTCAGCAGCCTGTGTGCCTGACCTGCTGCAGACACAGCGGGGTTGTGCACCACGTTGGGCGGCCAACTGCAGCGGTCGGATCAATAAATCACCAATAATTGATATTTAAACAAATTTAATAACAAAACAGACTCACAAAACCAAGGTTCCAGCGGGGTAGCCAGCGGAAACAGGAGAGCAAGCGGAAGGGCCCGCGCAGCCTCTGCCCGCGCACTATATCAGTAAACATACGCCTGAGGGCAGCCCGCCCCCAAGGGGAGGGCTTATCCCTACACTATAGAATGCTACTGATCAATGAAAGGGAAAATCAGGGATCTGGGAAAGGTGGTGAGTTGCAGAAAGGCACTAGGGTACCATGCACAGAGGGAACTGCTTTGTATCTTGATTATTGTAATTATAACACTGCATATAATTACTAAGTTTCATTAAATTATACACTTAAAATAGGTGAGATTTAATGTATGTAAATTATACCCCAAAGCTAGAAATTGCTACAAATTATAAAACTGCTGAACATTAGTCTTTCTTGTATTTTGGAAAAGGTGAATGAAAAATCTTAAAATGAATATTTTTTTAGAGACTGTTTGCATTTTCTAAAGAACTATTCATTTTATTTTGAAGTATCTGTGTGTGTGGTATGTGTGTGTGTCTGTGTGTCTGTGTGTGTGTGTGTGTGCGCGCCTGTGGTATGAGTACAGGTGCCTATGGAGACCAGAGGAGGGTGTTGCATCCCCTAGAGCTGGAATTGCAAGCAGTCACGAGCTATCTGATGTGGCTGCTAGGAACTGAACATGGATCCTCTGCAAGAGCAGCATGCACTCTTAACAGCTGAGCTAGCCCTCCAACCCTGCTAGAATTGTTTCTAAGGGGAATTACTACAGACACTATTGAGACATCTCCATACACCAGCATACTATCAAAGGTGCAAAGCAGGAATCCAGAGGGACGTAGAATAATCTGTATCCTTTCAGAAATTATAGGGAAGTTACATCAAAACCATCATGAAATCCCATGAGAATTTCAGGTGTACTGTTACTGGAGTCCTAGAAGACAAGACTGACTGGGCATAGGGATAGAGGTAGACACATTAGGTCCAAAAAGGAAAGGCAGAAAAAGGATTGTAATCCTAAGTAGCTATGAACTTCAGAGAAGAAAGCAGACAGAATAATCATGGCCACTACAAAAGATACTCCTATAGGAAGATGGACACTCCACGAAACCATCCTTACCTTATGCTAAAGTAGGAAATAGATGGTTTTGTGTGGTGTCCATGAGTACTGAAGCATCAGGGTACTATTTCTGTAGCACAGATGTGATGAGCATCTCATACAAACACGTTTTTCAAACCACTAGTAAATGGTGCTCCCTCTCCTCTCGACTTCTTTTGAATTGTCAGCGTCCCATGAGACCAATTAAATTCTTTCTGCCTTCTGGTATACTTCTGGTATACTTCGGGTATACTTCCGGTATACTTCCAGTATACTTCTGGTATACTTCGGGTATACTTTGGGTATACTTCTGGTATACTTTGGGTATACTTCCGGTATACTTCTGGTATGCTTCTGGTATACTTCCGGTATACTTCTGGTATGCTTCTGGTATACTTCCGGTATACTTCTGGTATACTTCTGGTATACTTCCGGTATACTTCTGGTATACTTCTGGTATACTTCTGGCTTCTGACACATAGAAGACAAGCACAGTCGCCAAATGAATAAAATCACTAACAAATTATTATTTTTTTTGGTACTTAAAAAAAGTAGCCTATAAATCAGAAGGTTTCCTTATGGCATCTTCACATTAACACACACACACACACACACACCAAAAAAAAAAAAGCTGTCTTCCTAAAGGGTATAAGAGATAGTTTATTCTGGAGCCATTTTGGCCTGGGATCACAAATTGAGGTTACTACAACTTTTATTTTCCAACATGGAAACAGTTTCGTGAAGTTTTTATAGTTTTAAAAAAACAAAAAAGTCATAGATTGAAAAAGCAAGCCAGGAGGAGCTATTGCCGCTTCTATTAGTTTCCAGGCACTGCGGGGCAGCTGGGACCGAGCAGTCCTGAGGTTGTGGCAGTGGCTGCTTGGGAACTGGTATCGGTGAGGGATAAGTGAGCTGATGGCCAAGTGGGGTGAGGGAGATCCACGCTGGCTCTTGAAGGAGTGGACAGATCCCACCAACTTCAACCACTGGCACTGGACAGAAAGGGATGCTTCAAATCGGTCCACAGAAAAGCTGAAAACTCTGTTCCTGGCAGTTCTAGTAGAAGATGAGGAGGGCAAGAGAGAGGCAAACTTACTGTCTTTCATGAGTAGACCATCAAACTAAACTGGACAGGTACCTCTAAATCAGGAGTACAATACAATGGACATGTGGAAGTCCCCAGTTTGTTTCCTGAAAACAGTGTGGATGAAGTGAGATTAGTGTGTGCCTTGCCAAAGATGAGCCTGACACAAATCTCAGGGTCTTAATGAAGGAAGAAGGGGTGAAGCGTCTAAAAGAAGCAATGGGGTTTCCATCAGCACCGTCAAAACAGAGTTCACTCAGGGCATGATTTGCCCACAGTGAACGCAGAGTCAGTAGACCCAGTGGGTAGACCAGCACTAAAGACTGGGGTATGCCAGGCTAAGTCTGCTCCTTCAAAAAGCCAGGTCAAACCTGTTGGTGTCAAAATCCTCACTTGTACGTTACTTTTTTTTTTCTTTTCTTTTTTTGGTTCCTGTCCTGGAACTAGCTCTTGTAGACCAGGCTGGCCTCGAACTCAGGGAGATCCGCCTGCCCCTGCCTCCCGAGTGCTGGGATTAAAGGCGTGCGCCACCACCCGGCTCAAAATCCTCACTTGTAAGATCTTTCTTAAAGAGACCTTCCCCAAGTCACCAACAAGCTCTAAAGAATGCTTATCACCTAGGAGTGGGTGCAGGCCTTTCCCCAGGCTCCTGCAGCCTTAGGAGGTGCTCCACATGGTTGACGGCAATGTCACCAGAGAGTTTACTGATCTGGTCCCTAAGAAACACATCGCTATGAAGTAGCAGTTTTAAGTCATGGCTAGAGGGGCACTTTGCTACCATCTCTTTGACCTTTGTTGGCAAGAACCGAGAGACAGAGCTGTGCATGGAAGGCGAGAGCATCCCTGCTCCTGAGGAAGAGCAGACGCGGCAAGGCTGGCAGCAGTATTACTTTGAGGGCATCAAACAGACCTTTGGCGGTGGCACTCACTTGTTTTAGAGCCAGCAGCAGGGTTCCAGCCTGTTTGACACTTCGGTCAGGCCCGCTCGTAATGGGCTTGTGATCACAGCATTGCACCATTCCCGGGGGCTGGGCCCCCCTTCCACATACACCTTGGGTTTGTACATGTTTTCTGCTGGGTGAGACCTGAGGGTGATTCCTCTTTTATGTGTACATACGCTAAATAAACAGAAATTTAAAAGAAAAAAGAAAGTCATAGATCAGCGAGGTGGGCATAGCCATGATGGAAGAAGGTTTTCTATGGGCCCAAGATACTGTCCGATGGCATTCTTGTTGGTGGAAGCTAGTATTTTGCTAAGATAATAGATGTCAAAAGGTTTCTATTAGTCACAGATATTAATTCTAGCCCAGAGGTGAGCAAAGAATGGCTGTGCTGGAGGATAAGAACTAGCTGAAGATAAGGTAATTAATACATCTCTGGACGTTTCCCATCCCAGCCTCTCCACAGTACTAAAATTCTAATCAATCACTTTCTGCAGTTGCTTTATTTAAAAAAAATAATTTTTCATTGATTCTTTGGGAATTTCACATCATGCACCTAATTCTGCTCACTTACTGGTCCCTTCCATATCCTCCCCCTCACCCCTGCAGGATCCCCACAAAAGAAAATTTTAAAAATCAAACCAAAACAAAACATAGCAAGCAAGCAAACACACAAACAAAAACAAGAATAAAACAGAATAACTACAAAAAAAATACTATTCACTCCTCCATTGTTCCCACCAATCCAACACCTCTTCGTGCATCCTGGTGGCACTGGGAGCCGTGTGTCGCATAGTACACCCTTTTGTCCAACCAGCTCGACTACCAAATGTTCCCTGCAATGAGTCACTGGGCTGGTTCAAGAACACTGGTTTCTGGTACACCACCATCATTGGATCCTCACTGGAACTCCTCTGGGATAGCCTGTGGCCACCCCCAAGTCGTGGAGATCCTTCAGGGGTTGTTCCACGGGACCAGTCCCTTCATGAGCTCCAGCAGGTCCTAGATGAGGGAGGGGTTAGGGTAGACCTGGCTGCAAACACAGTTTATTTTCACGAGGTTTCCTTCACAATACATACATAGTTTTGGTTGACTGTTTTGTTTGTTTGAGTTCTTTGAGGCAGGATTCTGTGTGGCTCAGGCTAACCTCAGAGTGGCTATGTAGCTGAAGATGATCTAGAACTCCTGATTCTGCTGCCTCTACCACCCAGTGCTGGGGTTATAGACATGTACCACAATGCTTGGGCTATACGGTCCTGAGAATTGAACTTAGGGTCCCCTGCATGGTTAGGCAAGCATTCTACCAACTAAGCTATGTTCCCAGCCCCGATTCCTGACCTATTTCTTATGGTGTGCCCATACTGTACACCTACAGCACATGCAAGCACATGTATGCACACAAAAGGAAAAACACCTTCCTGGTCTGTGTGCTGTGTGCTTCGTTAAGGCACAGACTCCAGAGGAACCTGGTATTGCGAGTCTCTGGTGTCCTTGCACCCTCCTACTGTCCAGTGGGTGCTCAAAAAAGGCTTATTGAAAGAATGCATTTAGGTTGTTTCCACTGGAGATGACATGCAGCTGTCAGACCCATCTTATAAAATAAACCCAAGGGTTTCCTCAAGAGCCAGGAAGAGGCATTATATGGGGTGGTGGTGTCATCACCAAGATACAAAGGAAGTAAGAGCTAGTTTATTCTAGAGCCAGATATGAATAACCACAGCTGAGGAACATAGATGCAGGTTTCCCAAAAGCCCGTGTTCCAATGTGGTAACATACTATGAAATATTTATAGTAACCAAACAAGAAAATCATAAATTAAGACTTTTGGCTTGGCATGATGGCTCAAGCCTTTAATCCCAGCCCTCAGGATGTAGAAGGCAGGTGGATCTCTGAGTTTGAGGCCAGCCTGGTCTACAGAGTAAGTGCCAGGAGAGCCAAAGTTACATAGTATGATCCTTTCTCAAAAAAACAAATAAACAAGAGAGATTTTAGCAAATAATTATTGCTTCTTTCTGGATTGTTTGGCCTCACTTCTGCAAGGCAGAATAATGAACAACTCCCATAGATGCCCTGGCCAATACTCCCCAGAACCCATGAATCTCCTACCTTACACAGTAAAAAGAGACTTTGCTAGAATGTGATTAAACGTCTGACTGGGTGAACGTCATTGCAGGGATCCTGAGGAGGCAGGAGAGTCTGAAGAAAACTGGTAAAGTGTGTCTTCCCAAGGCTTGAATATTTTGCATTCATACCTTGGGCTCACCTGGGGGTACTGACTAGCTGGATCTGAAGGAAGAACTGTGGAGGAGCAGGCAGCTGTACAACTTAATGGCCCTCCTGAGATGCAAAGTTGTAGGTAGTAGGACGGGGATGCCCAGCCTGGCTGCTGCTACCCCTCTCCCAGACTTTGAATAGGAAGGCTGACTGATCCCTTCATTGTCTGGATTCTCTCTCCTTCATCACCTTTGGTCTACTTGACTAAAATATTAGAATCCATTGGGAGCTCCTTTTTAGAAGCATGTAGATAATTAGAAGATGTTTGCAGAGAAGCCACAAAGACTTGGAGGAGAGCCCATCTGTGGGACAAGCAAAAGCTACAATTATCCCACCATATGCAGAGATGGCTAAATGATGGTTTAATTGTGATATGTAAGAAACTGGACAGGCAGCAAGCAGGAAAATGGTAATTCCCTATTAACAACGGGGGATCGCCACAAGGATCCCAGTGTTCAATGGGGTTCTTTGACTGACAGGAGCCGCAAAGGGCCCCGGCGTCCATCTTGCTGCATTCCTTCATTTGCTAGACTTTGAAACCAAAGCCAAGCATGACCCCCCGAGGAGGTCATCAACTAATGACAGAGGATGCTCTAGAATTGGGGCTTAACCTTGTGCACTGAGAGAACCATCTCAGTTGGAGGCTGTGCTGTAAGTATAAAGATTTTGGGGCTGCTCCTGGCTTTGGGGTGATTTAAAATAGAGACGGTCTCCTGGGAAGCTACCTGCTCTTGGCTTTGGTCACATGGGTTATACTGGTGGGGGAGGGGTGCCACACTCATCGAGGGAATACTTAGAATATGCGTGCTTGATCATGAGCCTGCTATTTAGTTACTTTGAATATTCTTACTAACATTTTGGAAAATGAATGCATTGAACTCTTCTTCCTCCTAACAGTAAATGTAAAACAGTCCAAATGCCTTTTGAAGGAGACTGGCTAAATAAGCCATGGTTTAGTCCTGTCACGAATTTCTACACAGCTCTGAGAGGGAATAAGCTACCGGAACATGCAGCAAGACAGCAGAGTATCTCAAGAGAACGTTTCATAGAATTCCACTTCTAAAAAAGCTCAAACTGAGCAGGCTTATTAGTGGCATTGTAAGTCCAGGTCAAGGGCTAGGAAAATGGCTCAGTGGGTGGACAAGCATGAGGATCGGAGTTCGAATCCTCAACACAAATGTAAACCACCCGGCGTTGTTGTACTTGCCTGTAACCCTAGCGTTTTCTATCCGTGCGTGTAGTCTATTAAGCCTTGATGATTTCGGAGAACTAGGCATTCAAAATAGCTGCACCAATAGAGAGAATCCCTAGAAAAATACTTGCTCTAAAGAGAAAAATGCCTGTTCAGGAATTTGTGTATTTAAACCCCTACTTCCAAACCGAAGGCTATCTATTCTGTATCCTGCTTTCTCGCTGAGCTGGTAGAGTCTTTCATGAAAATCCCTGAAGCCAGTATTAGCCCTGTTCCCTCTTGGCCCTTTGTAGTGCTGAAGAATGAAAGAATAGGGTCATTTTCTCTCTCTCTCTCTCTCTCTCTCTCTCTCTCTCTCTCTCTCTCTCTCAAGCAGCAGCTAGCGATAAATAGTAATTTTGTTCGGAGACAGTTTTGTCATGCCGGGCACATTTCCCTGCGGCAGCCTGGAGTGAGCTGCGGTTCAGTTCAAATGGTGTGAAGTAGTTCAAGGCAAGCAGCTGGCCAATCAGAGTTGATCCCACGGAGCCATGGTTTGCCCAAAGCCACACTCACTTCCTGCCTTTGGTGGTATACAGTCAAACTAACTGGCTGGCTGATCTGAAAAGACTTCACTTTGCTAGACAGTGCAGGGAAGATTTGGCATGGCAGAGCTATCTCTAAAGGGGAGTGTGTGTGTGTGTGTGTGTGTGTGTGTGTGTGTGTGTGTGTGTGGTGTGCATGTATGGGCACTTGTGTCTGTCTGTCTGTCTCCTTTACATAAGAGAATTTAGGTGATGAGCTATTCTCTAAAGGACAAGGACATTCTCCCCCTCCTCACCAACTCCCTTGTCAAGCTGCTTTAGGTTGCCTAATTGTGTTGTGGATATGGTTGATGCTGAGTGCTGGCTTTCCTTCCTAGATTCTGGAACCTTGCCATGGGTAGGCAGAGGATGCCTGTGGGCCCAAGCTGCCTCTTAAATGGGCTTCTCTCGGTAGAACTTTTATATAGGAGACACGTTTTCATTGCTGGGGCAAAGCATGCCAGGTATCACCTTTCCTGGGAGGGAGAGAGCAGAAGAAAGTCTGCATATGGGTCCTCCTCGGCTCTGCGCCATCTTTGCCCCTTAGGACCCGTTGGTACGCCCTTATGCAATTGTTAATAAACACTGCCTGGAAGTTCAACGAGCTGCGTCCTGTGAAGCCTTCTATGAAATCATTGTGCATAGGGTAGTCTTGGGGACAAACATAGGAAACAGTGTTTCAGCTTTTCTTTCTCCTAGCACCAATGTGGTCAGAAGGTACCCAGGTGTGCCATCGAGGAATCTAGAACAAGGTGGGGAATGGCGAGTCCCTTGGGATCACAGTCATAAATTCGCTGACTCGTTGATCCAGGAACCCCACTTTTCAATGTGTTCTGTACCCATTCCCATACCATGTGATGCCTATAAAAGGTGAAATTGTAATCTCCATCCCCAAACAGTAGTAACAAAACACCAGAATTCTGTTTGTCCTGTGGGAGGTTAGGAGAATTTGGAAAGGTGCAGGCAGCTGTGGGAGAGGGGGGACAGGCGAAGAACATAAAAAGCAGGGTCCCCAGCAAGGCACAGTGGTGCATACCCAGAATCCCTGGACGGAGGAGACAGATGCAGGATGCTTGCTCTCTGTTGGAGGCTACACAGCAAGACTTTTGTCTCAAAAACAAAAACCCACCCAAGCAAAATCAAATTAAGATATTCGCTAATAAATCTAGTATCTGATTGTTATCTATGCAATAACTTTTTTTTTTCTTTTTGAGACAAGGTCTGCTATCCTCCCGCCTCAACCTCCCAAGTACTGGGAATACAGGTGTACCCCATCATATGAAGCTTCCGCTGTATTCTTTATTAGTATCATTTTGTCAGTTGTGCCAATTAGAACAATTTTAAAGACTAAATAACAATGGTTAAATATAAGTGACATGTACCATCATCAAACTAGCATTCTCAGAGATAAGAAGTGCACATTTGCTTGACATGATGGAGCACACCTTTAATCCCAGCATTTGGGAGGCATAGGCAGGTGGATTTTTGTGAGTTCAAGGCCAGTCTGGGCTATATAGTAAGTCACAAGATAACCAGAGCTACTTAATAGACGCTGTCTCTAAAGGGGGGAGGGTGTACATTCTTCCAACTGTTACCTATGCTTGTACCACAGCACATGATTCAGCCACCTGTTGTTTTTATTTTTTTGGTTTTTGGTTTTTGGTTTTTCGAGACAGGGTTTCTCTGTGGTTTTCAGCCACCTGATTTAATAACTAAACTTTTGTTGAAACATGACCATGGCCACTCTTTCCATCGTGCTCGGGGCTGCTTTTGTGCTAGAATTAATGGTAGAAATGAGAAGTGGTAACAAAGATCATATGGACAGCAAGATTTCAAATATTTGCTATCTGGTTTGGCGGGGTTTTTTATTATTTTGTTTTCATAAGAAATCGCCTATGTGCTCCATTATTAACTAAAGTATCATTATTGGATGTGTGATTGTATTTTGTTGTTGTTGTTGTTGTTGTTTTTCAAGATAGGGTTTCTCTGTGTAGTCCTGTCTGTCCTAGACACTCACTTTGTAGATCAGCTGGCCTCCAACTCAGAGATCTATCTGCCTCTGCTTCTGCCTCCCAAGTGATGGGATTAAAGGCATGTGCCACCACTGCCCAGTGTTTTGTTATATTTTTAAACATTTTTTATTTTCATTTTAAGAACATTGTATCACACTTTTTATTGTTTCTATATATGTGTAACGACATGCGTACCACTTGCATGCACATAACGTTCAGAAGACAGCTTGAGAGAGCTGTTTCTTTTTTGCCATCTTGTGAGTCCTGGGGATTGAACTCAGATCATCAGGCTTGATAGCAGCTTGCCTTTACCCACTGAGTCATCTCCCAGGCCTATTATTTTTTAGTCCTGTGTGTGTGTGTGTGTGTGTGTGTGTGTTCATGGGGTTGAAGACCAACCCTTCTGGCACTACTTCCGTCAGCTAAACTTCACCTCCTGCAGGCTCTACAACCTCCCAAAAGCGCACTACCAGCTGAGGACCAAGTATTCAAAGCCATGGGCCCTCAGAGGGAGGGCATTTTACATTCAACCCAGAACAATCATGGTGTTGATGACTTTACCACTTCTATGCAAGGGGAATTGCTAGCTTTATTGTCTTAATATTACGATGACTGTTAGGAGAATCCAGAATAATCGATTGCACTTAGCTTTAAGCTGATTATACTCAATTGTTCCATCATGCATTTGTTTATATTTACAGTGCACTCATGCATACATCAGCCTCCAGGAAGTGACTCTGTGCCCAAAAGAACTGAGAGTGTACAGCAATACATGAGTATGTCCAAATGAATGGGGCAGGAGATTGGTGGTGCTACAAGCGTTCCCAGAATACTGGAGTTGTAAAGAAAGGACTGGGGGACATCCAGACAGCTCTATCCCTGACAATCTTTCTAATCAGCCCTTTTTTTCTCTAATTCTGTTAGAACACGTTCCAAGAAACGATCGTCTCATTACTATACCAGCGCTTTACTTATTTCATTCACATCTGTTTGTATGCATCATTTTGCTGGTTTGAGAGTGTGTTGCTATACAGCCCTGGATGTCCTGGATCTTGTTCTGTAGTCCAGACTGACCTCAAACTCATAGTATGCCTCTTGCTGAAACTATAGGTATGCACCACCATGCTTGCCTATGTGTGCGTGCATGTATTTGAAAAAGGATCTCACGCAGTCTAGTTTGGCCTAGAACTCACTGTGTAGCTGAGGATGCCTCTGAACTCTTAATCCTCTTGCCACCGCCTCCCTAGTGTTAGGATTATGGGCATGAGCCAGCATGCCCTGGCTTCCCTTTATATTCTTTCTTTCAACGTCTCTGTCACTTTTTGCCTTTTGAGAAGTGGGATGTGCATGTGCGTGCTCCGGAAGTGTATGTTGGATGTCTTTTGCAATCTCCTTCCATCATATTAAAATGGTGACTTATTGTTATTGTATTTGGAGGTTAGAGGACAACTTTGAGGAGTGGATTCTCTCCTACCTTGTTTGTTTCTTTGTTTGGGTTTCTGTTTTGTCTGCCCCACGATGTACCCTAGACCAGCTAGTCCGTGCGCTTCCAGTTGATTCTCTTGTCTCTGCCTCCCATCCTGCCTCAGGAGCGCCAGGAATCCAGATGTGTGCCACTACACCTGGCTTTTTATAAAGGTCCCAGGTTGAATTCAGGTAGTCAAGCTGCACAGCAAGCTCTTTGACCCACTGAGCAATCTCACCGACCCCCACCTTATTTTCTTTCTTTCTTTTTTGTAAATTTTTTCCCTCCCTTATTTTATGAGACAGGGTTTCTTACTGAACCTGAAGCTCATCAGTTTGGCTCCATCAGATGGCCAGCCAGCCCCAGGGACCCTCCTGACTCTGCCTCCACAGCAGGGCAGTAACAGGCCTATACCTGCCAGACCAGGCTATTTATATGGGTACTAGGGTCAGGCCTCCGGTCTTCATGCTTGCACTCCAAGTGCTTTACCAAGTGAGCCAGCTCTCCTGCACCTTTGAACTTTTCTGTTAGGTTTCTGTATTACTGACATTCTCTTACACACCCTTTCTATCCCAGGGGAGTGCCCTTTCTGAGGTCCATTTAAATATGATCATAGGATTATGCTTTCATAAGCCAATAAGACTATCATAAGACAAGCCCCTCTCCATCCAGGATAGCCTCCACAATCAGAAAGATGAGTCCCAAGGCGAAATGTTGTGAGGCTGTTTGGGGTGTAGAAGAGCTGGTCAAGGGACATTCGTAAGATGCAACAGAAGTTGGAGTCGCAGGAAATGTGTTTGAAGTTCTTGATTTGTCTGGAGGGGGTGGTAACTGCCTTAATATCTTTGTAATGGCCATTGAATATTCATGTAGTTCTAGGCTTAGATATAGGAAAAAATGTAGGTGTTTCTTTTCTACTTCACCTTTGATGTCTTGAAACAAAGGTGGTTAAAAACTTGCAGCAGAGTCTGGGGGTGTAGCTCAGTGGGGGTGTATCTGCCTAGCACGTACAAAACTCTGGGTTCCATGGCCAGCACCATTTCAAAACAGAGTGATAGGAAATTCTAATGAACAGTTAATATTTAAAACACTGTTTTAGTAAAGTTACTTGGAAAAGAACCTTGATAGACAGTGAACGTAAAAGTCATCATTTGGAGGGCCCTTTTGGCTTTACTACAAAGTCCAATATTGGGAATTACTCATTTGGCATGATCTATAGGGGCCATTTTCTAATGCAGTAGCATTAATCTCCTTGCAGCTGAGTGGCTAGTGGATTAGCAAACACATTTCCTGTAAAGAGATGGCTATGGAGAGGGCCTGAGTAAATGCTGAGAAGGGGGCTGAATTGAACCATAATTCATATATTCAATCTATGGAAAATGAAATGTAAATGGGATTAGTACTGCGTTAGAATTTAGATAGGGCGTTTATACATTTCTTTGAGAAATAATACACTGGAATCTATAAAGACCAGAGATCCTTATTTGTTGAAAGGAGATTTTGAGAGACAAAGTCATTGGCAAGTAATACAATGTAATTTCAGAAAATTTAACTGTATTTATTTAATGTGTTATTGATGATCGTTAGGTTTTTTGAAAATTACCTTTTCTTCCATTTTTTCCCTCATTTTTAGCATTATTGCAGATTGAACCCAAGGCTTTGTTATAAGAGGCAAGAGTTTAAGCCTCAAGCTACATCCACTGCCCCTCTAAAAGTTGGTGTGGCATGGGCTACTTAAGACGTTGTCTCAATAAAAAGTGGTGGAATGTTAATGACTTAAATAAAACACTCATAACTAGCTGGCACCTGCAATCTAAGTGACAGTTAAAAATCGATGCAAAGAAAAATCAGTTTTGCACCCTCAATCTTTGCAGGGAAAAATAAACTCTACCTTCTGCATGTACTGGAAGCATTTGGACTGTTGGAAGAGGGAAGATGGAAGTCTATTTCTTGCCAATGAACAAAAATCCTGTGAGCTGGAACTTGGCAATTTTTCCTAAATAAATAGACTTGGAAGCCTTTCAAGTGCTCAGCTTTCTGCTGTGCAAAAAGAGACCATCCTGGCTAATAGTAGCAGGAGACACTTGAGTAAATGGAGGCAAGCTAGATCCCAGCTCTTGCTCTCTCGGTGTTGCTTCATGTTAAAACAATGGAGAAACTTAAATGGGCGGGCAAGATGGCTCAATGCATAAAGGTACTTGTAACTGTGCCTGACGACCTGAGTTTGATCCCAGGGACCCACATGGAAAAAGCTGAGAACTGATTCCCATGAATGCACATGTGTGCGTGGGCGCGCGCACGCACGCGCGCACACACACACACATACTTCTTAGATACAACACCAGAAATATAAGGAACAAAGGGGATAATAGATACATTGGCATTTTTATCAAAATTTAAAACATTTGTATTGCAAAGGATACTATCAGAAAATAGAAATGTAATCCACGGAATTAAAAGAAAATATTTAAAAGAGAGTGAGTGTAGAGCTTGGCAGAGTGGCACATGCCTTTAGGGCCAACACTCAGGAAACAGAGGCAGTCAGATCTTTGTAAGGTCAAGGTCAGCCTGGTCTACATTGTGAGACCCTGTCTCAATAGAATTGAATCTACGAGACTTGCATCAAGAATGTATAAAAGGAACTCACAATTGGCAACTCAGAATCAAAGTAAAAGATTTAATACAACACCCCTAAAAAGATATGCAGAGAAGTGCATGAAAACATGTCCTTTGGGACCCACAAAACAAAACCACAATGAGATATCACATCACACCTGCCAGAATCAAACATACAGAAAAGAAGTGTTGATGAGGGTGTGGAAAATTCAAAACTCTCACAGTACTGGTAGAAATGGAAAAAATGTGTAGGCTAGCCACTTTGGAAAACAGCCTGGCAGACTCTCAAATGGCTAAACATAGAGTTCCCATATGGCCCAAATATTCTTCCCACCTCTAGGTATATACAACAAGGAGAATTGAAAACTTGGTTCACACAAAGGCTTATCTGTAACGTTAATATTAATGATAGCCCAAAAGTCAAAACTCAAATGAAGGAACAAAATTTGCTATGTACTGCAATGGGATGTGACACAGCAATCAAAAAAACATGCTAAGTGTGGGTGACCTTTAGAAATCACGCTAAGTGAAAAAAGATGAGAAATTATGCTAAGTGAAAAACGCCTGCAGTGTTTTTTTAGTTGCATGTTAAGTGTCCAGAAAAGGCAATTTTATAAAGAAAGTATTGCTTCTTTGTGTCAGGGCTAGCAGGAAGGATAGGGGCTGAGTGCTGGTGGGATTAGGCTTTCTTTTAGGGGGAATAAAAACATTCAAAATCAGATCATGGTGCCAATTACAGTAAGCAGAAAGCTGGGAATGTGTTCACAACAGTGTATTCAGTTCGGTGAATTATAAGGTATGTCTGGACTACCTTAGAAAAGCTGTATTTGGTTGGTTTTGTTTAAAAATGGGCTCTGGCTCTAATCACACATCATAACCAGCAAGAGAAATAAGTTGGGTAAATGTTAATAATGCATGAATCTGGGCTGTGCCCACTGACTCATATTTTAATGCAGGCATAATGAATCTCTAATTATTGCTCCTGTGTAGCTGAGGCTGATGTGTTTGGATAGATCTTTTTGACCATGGACATAGTTGTTCTTTAATCAGGTCAATAAAACAATTGCTGCTGACAGATGGATGTGTTCCCTGTTCCACAGTGAGGTCGTGTGGGGCCCCCTGGGCTTCACAAACCATAGGTGGAAAATGAAAGCTACTTAGCAGCATTTCTATGTATTGAGCTCTAGGGATACAATGCATTAGATACATAAATGTGCACTGTATTGTTTGCCAAATTCCATCTGGTAATGAAATGATATTTGCTTAACATTTTTTTGTTTTGTTTTAGCTGTGAGAGACAGACAGACAGACAGACAGAGTGAGCAAGTGAAAGCTAGACGACACCCTTGGGTGTCATCCTCAGGAATGCCGTCTCCCTTATTTGAGATAGCATCTCTCATTGGCCCAGATATCATCAATTAGGCTACACTGGATGGCCAGTAGGCCCAAAAATTCTGTCCCTAACTCCCCAGGGCTGGATTAAGAAATGGACACCACCACTCCTGTCTTTTTTATGTGAGTTCCAGAGATTAAACTCAGGTCCTTATGCCTGCAAACCAAGCACTTTATCAACCGAGACACACAGACACACACACACAGACACACACACACAGACACACACACACACACACACAGAGCCCTCTTCATTTGTTTTGAGAAGGGGTAAAGAGGATCTTGTTATGTTACCCAAGCTATTACTGAACTCCTGGATTCAAGTGATCCTCCTGTCTCACCCTCACAAGTATCTGCGACTATAGTACATGCCTGGATACTTAACAGTTCCCGGATAGAGATGATGGTGTGTGGTTATTTTGTTACTTAAGATAGAGAAATTACACAGTAATTTTCAAATCAAAGGGCATAAGTTTCTATGACATGGCACCAGAGGGGGGGGGGACATAGAGAAATCTTAAGGAGCTATAAGCCTGACATACATGAAAGATAATGTATTATAATGAGATATGTTGGGGGAACATAGACAGTGAGAACCAAATCATGGTTTCACACGACCCTTGAGTTGTACCTTGAAATTGAAGAGACATATATCAAGTTGGAAGGCAAGGAAGAGTGAGGAGAAAACTGGTCCAAGAAGCAGAGGCTAGAGGATGCACGAAGGTTAATTGTGAGGGGCCCTGGCAGTGGAGCAGACACCCTTGGTTTAGCAGAGAGGAGGGCAATTCGTGTGTGCCACTGATAGACAGCCTGGTCTCATGGGAAATATTTTCATTGCAGATGAGGGGGAAACTCCATGAAAATGTTTGGGAAAATAAAGTTTGATTTTTAGTTTCAGGTAGGCAATTGTGGAAATTGCAATTGGCCACTGTTAATGATACAAGTCTGAGGTCAGAGAAGGTAAAAGAATGGGGTAAAGACGGATTTGAACTATTGACCTCCTGGCCCACATCTCTTTAGTACTAATGTGGATGAGTTATGGTTGATACATCTTTTATAGATAGCATGCATGCACAGTATAGAGGGACATTGTCTACCTTGAATGGTTGTTCCAAACTATATATTATATGGTGGTATGGGAATATATTACTGCAACCACTAAGCAGATGTTGAACTACACCCATGGAAGTAGAAGCTAGCTAACTTCCCAATGCGGCTTAGCTGGTAAGTAGCAGAGCTATGATTCTAAAGTGTTGGGGGTAAAGATGCCTTTGATGAGAAGGAGAGCATTGGGGTTGGGGTATATGGGAGGCATCTGATGGGGTTAGGGATCAAGAAGAGCAATGTAATCCCAGCACTAAAGAGAGGTAGAGGCAAGGAAGAACTTTATAAATATAGGGCCAGCCTGATCTACATAACTAGTTACAGGCCAGCCAGGACTACATAGCAAGACTATGCCTCAAAATCCCCAAATGGAAACCAACAAGATGGCTCAGCAGGTGAATGTAGCGAGCTGCATGGTGTCACACCTGATGGAGATGTATAATCAACTCCTGAGATGGCTAAGGCCTGACCTATGCTATGATCACGCAATGATTATCAGCTGTCTGCATATGCGTGACCCTATGGGCAGTGCCCACCTGGCAGGTCGGGGTTGGCAGCCCATGCCTACTTAAGGCCTGGGAGAGGTTTGCCCGGAGAGAGNAGAGAGAGAGAGAGAGAGAGAGAGAGAGAGAGAGAGAGAGAGAGAGAGAGAGAGAGAAATTGCTGTGAATAAAGTCCTGAAAACTGTTGCAAGAAGAGCTCTGGGTGTTGCGTTTTCCTTGCTGGTCGAGGGTGGACGCGACAGGTGGAGGTACTTGCTGCCAAGCCTACTGAGCTGAATTCAATCCCAAGGGCCTACATGATAGAGAGAGAATAGCAATTCCCACAAGGTGTCCGCCTCCATGCACTGCGGTATGCGTACACACACGTACCCAAATAAATAGAAGTTTTAGAAATTTGTTTTTCACCAAAATGAACAAATAACAAAAAGAGAAACGTGGGGCTGGAGAGACAGCTTAGCAGTGAAGAGCACTTGTTGCTCTTGCAGAAGACCCACATGGCAGCTTACAGTTGTCTGTAACTCCAGTTCCAGGAGATGTAATGCCCTCTTCTGACCTCTGCTGGTACCAGGCACACATGTGCGCATGTATGCATGCTGGCAAAACACCCATACACATAAAATAAAATAGCCTTAAATTTTTTTAAGGAATTAAAAGTGAACAAATCACAAAAAAAAAAGAGGAATGGTTATGTGTTGCTTTTTGTGGAGGACCCAGATTCCGTTCCCAGCACCCACATAGCAGCTCACAACTGTCTATAACTCCAGTTCTAGGGGATCCAGTGTCCTCTTCTGATTACCAGGCATGTATGTGGTGCACATATATACATGCAGGCAAAACACATGTACACACACAATAAATCTTCAAAAAAATTTTAAAGGAATTCAACCTTGCATACTTTGAGTTTAGAAGGCTATAATATATTTAAATGGAAGTATGTGTAAGTATACGCATGTGTGTGCAGCGTGTTCCCATGATTTTATGTACATGGGAGCACATGCGCATTCACAAATATGTTTATTACATATCAATGCATATATTATGCCTATTTATGTATCTATGCATGCATATGTAATGTAAGTGCCAACATATATATACACAGACACTTTCATTTAAAGATTTATTTATTTTATTGAAAATAGATTCTTTTCTCATATAATATATCCTTACCATAGCTTCCCTTCCCTCCACTCCTCCCAGACCTCCCCCCTCCCTTCTCCCCCAGATCTGTCCCCTTTGAGTCCCTTCAGAAAAAAGCAGGTCTCCGAGAGACAGCAACGAAGCAAAATATTTTAAATCCTTTTAAATTCAACATATTCTAAGTTAAATTTATCTTCCCTGTCCTAATTAGACTCTATATCTTTCCATTCCCATGTCAGCTGATATGTGCATGTGGATGTGGGTGCATATACAAACATCTATGTGGCTGTTCGGTAAATAAAAGAATGGAGTTTAGAAGAGAGATCTTGTCCTCAAATCTGGAGTGCAGGCGCTGGGGCCAGGAAGAATCATTTGACTCCATAAGAAAAGGTGATTTTGCGTGTCTTACACATGCAGAGATGGACGCTAGGGAAAATAAAGGGGGTAGTCCAACCAGAGAAGGTAGCCACGGGAGGGAGAGCAGAATTGCCTCTCCATGGGTAGCTAGCTACTCCAGGCATAACTCAGCTGAAAGTGGGAGCCTAAGAGCCATCAGCTGAGTGTTTGGCGAGGTTTTTTCAATGTCTGATTGGCTCTACTCTGCACCGAGCAACACACGAAGACCACTGACATTCTCTCATAGAAGAGGCTAGGGAAGGGCATTAGACACTCCAGTCGATCCCTCCTGCACTTCCCAGCCATGCGTGTGTGATTCTGCACTAAATATATGTGCCGTCATGGTCTCTGGACATGCTAGAGTATAGAAATGTACCCCAGCTTTGCAGCTATGGGGAAGTCTCCAGCTTCATGGAGCAGCTGCTGTGAGTGCACCCCATCGCCCAGGCTTTGTAAAGAATGCGCAGTTAACTCACTGGTTTCCCAAGTTGGATTGGGGTGCAATTGTACTTTGGGTAGCTGAGGGCCTGGACCCTCTGTAAAGGCAGCCACCCTTTTAAGGACTCCCTCGTGGTTTTGAGCTGCCATTAAAAGCTAAGAGGTCTTTAAAGAATTCATTCTGAGTCAGATAAATCTCCATTTTTTCTTTTCAAACTGAGAATCAGTCCTTGAGAGAATTAATATTTCATGGCATGGGCCATGAATCATTTCTTTTGCTAGTCCTAGAAGTTTACTTGATTGTGTGTGTGAGCTCGTGGGGGCGGGTATATGCTCACATGTGGGGAGGTGTTCATGCCCAAGTGCAGAAGGCAGAGGAGGAAGTCAGGTGTCCTACTGTCATATTCCTTTAAAGCAAGATCCCTCGCTGACCCTGAAGTCCTAGTGATCCCCCTGTCTCCACCCCACCCCACCACTGGTGCTACAGCCCTCCCTGGCTTTTTGTATGGGTTCTGCGATCTGAATTCAGGTCCTCATGATTGAGCAGCAAAGGCTCTGGCTCACCGAATGCTCTCTATAGCTCCTCAAATGACATTTTTGTGACCTTTCAAATGGGTTAGGTCTGTTGTGTTTTGGGAATCTCCTTAGGCGAAAGCAAGCGTGAAATGATTGCTGGCCTTCCACGGGCAAACCCCAGGCTAACACAGCCCATGTTGCTTTCCGTTATCGTTTCCCCTCATTATTCATGGAGATGGGAAACAGGTAACTAAATGTGACAGGACTGTCCCCTCAGCGCATTTCTTCTTTTTGTCAATTTCTCTGGGCAGAGGATGCCGTTGATACTCTGTAACAGGATTATGAAGGAAGGACTGGAGGTTGATAATTATTATTTTTTAATCAAGGAATTGAATTGCAATTTAACGACAAGAGGGAGGCCGTTTATCACCTAGTGGCTGAATAAATACTTTCTAATAAGTTCCTAAGCCATCTGAGAGGACACTTGCTTGAAGAAAATTGAAAAACATATGAGCTGTTCAGAGGGAGTGCAGATCATTGAATTTCAGACACTGTTGCTAAGAGCTGCCTGGTGGTTCCCCTCCCCCACCCCCGGCCCTGGTTTTTTAAAAAGCAGAAGTTTAAAAGCCTCTTTTGTGTGTGGGGGTGGGGGTGGGGGTGGTGGGATATGCTAATTGGTGGCACATTTCCCATCAGAGTCTTTTTTAGTCCTGTCATAGCTGAGATATGAATGATGATAGAGAGGAGAAGGCAGCATCCCGAGGGCTTGGAGGCTCCTTATTGTACCAAAAGAAAGGGGATGAATCCGGAGGCAACTCAGTCACCCGGGAAACCCCTCAGGTCTGCAGGCTGCCCAGCACCGGGTGGGTTCCCATTGGTGTGTTTGGCCCTCCCTCCCCAGACGCTGCCTCCTGTCATCTTTCGTCCATGGCATCATCCTCTAGGGGACTGTCCAACCTCTTTCAAGAGAGACTTTGTGCTTCAAATTAATAAACAAGCCAGGACGGGGGCGGGGAGGATGGGAGAGAGACTGGGGTCAAGCTTCCATGTCCTAGACAGGCATTGCCAAGGGGAAAAAGAGAAAGAACTCAGTAGTTTGGAATGATACCACCAACCTCATGATACTATGGCAGTAACTTAAGCCTTCAAAGCCTTGGCTTGTCATGGTTTAATAGTGTGAGTTATATTTATTTTAATTGTCAATTTACCAGTAAGTTTTCTCACCAGATAACCGTATATGTAGCTCAGTTTTTATATTCGATACTTTCACTTTTATTTACTTATTTAGAGGTAGAGTCTGGCTATATAGCCTTGCCTGACACAGAAGTCACTATGTAGATCAAGCTAACTTCTAATTCATTGGAAATCCTCCTGCCTCTGCCTCTTTAGTGTTGGGGATCACAGGTATGTCCCAC
Source organism: Alexandromys fortis (assembly GCF_014885135.2). Taxonomy (NCBI): domain Eukaryota; kingdom Metazoa; phylum Chordata; class Mammalia; order Rodentia; family Cricetidae; genus Alexandromys; species Alexandromys fortis. The sequence continues at coordinate 4,741,157 of NW_026067999.1, forward strand.
CACACCTGGCTTATATATTTTTTTTTTGATTTTTCAAGACAGGGTTTCTCTGTAGCTTTGGAACCTGTCCTGGAACTAGCTCTTGTAGACCAGGCTGGTCTCGAACTCACAGAGATCCGCCTGCCTCTGCCTCCCGAGTGCTGGGATTAAAGGCATGCGCCACCACCACTGGGCCTGGCTTAGATTTTTTTTTAATAAGGCACATTTCGCCAGGATGTCTGCACAGAGTGAGACAACAGTATTGTATGTGGAGACTCCTATAGTCCACAATAGAAAACCAACATGTTTTCCTTCCTTCTCAGAGTGGCTGATTTCTATCTGTGAAAGTGCATCGATTTAACTCCTTGTGGAGACATTTTAGCTAGGCTGCTTTTTAAATATGTAGGTTTTTAGTAACTGAAGAATAATGCATTCACGAGCAAGCAGCCATTAAGACAGGCAAAAGTGCTTCTCAACTGAAATTTCACAGGACTCATTGGAGGCTGTCTGCATTTGTCATGCGTACTTGTGGCATATTCTATGTAGGTCACAGATGTTAGCTGAATTCTCGGTTTGTTTTGGTAAATATTGATGGCAGTATGCTTTATGCGTGAAACAAAAATAGAGGTTTATTGTCTTAATTGCAGTAGTTGCTAATGTTATTTTTTTTAATGAGGGCTGGAAAGCTGACTCAGCTATTAAGAGCATGCACTCTTGTTCTTCCAGAGGATCTAAGTTTTGGTTCCCAGTACCCATGTTGGGGGGGCCATAACCACCTAAAACTCCAGCTCCAGGTAATTTGATGTCCTTTTCTGGGCTACATGGGTCCTTACAGTCACATGCTCACAAATACACATACATATACACATAATTAAAAATAATAATAATTTTAAAGTAAAGCACTTGACTGCATCTTTTGGTTCCTTGGGTTTTATGTTCTGAAGAAGTTAAACGCATGATAACTCTGCACTATGGAATTGGGGAGTTGCACTCACACATACTGTTTTGGTTAATGGGCCACATGAGTGAGAGTGGTCCCATAAGATTGCATTACATAAGGCAGCCCAATTATCTTACTCTTTAGAAGTACACTTGATCTCACGACAAAGGACTTGCTTAGCCATTCAGTTCTTGGAACATAGACCTTCTTTGCACAACACGCGACTGCAGCTTTGGCCCCATCCTTTCATAGGTAGTAATAAGGACCAGAGCCTGTTCACTTCAACCCCTTCACTCTACAAAGAAGGCACTTCAACGCTTCACTCTACAAAGAAGGCATGTGGGTGTTAATTGGTTGAAACTAAAGATTTCGTGTTTTACTTAAATTAAGGCTGGCGTTTCTTCTGTTTGGTGATCTGTTTACTTGCATGGTGAGCACACTTTAAGACTTCAAGTCACAGCCTGAGAACAGCAGTCATATTTCAAATGGTTGAAATTGTAGTGGGGTCAAGGAAATCAAAGTGAAAAAGCAAGACAGCCACCTGTTAGTGATTCAAAGTACCACCGGCCAGTGGGTGCATGCCCAAGCTTTAGCCCACACAGATCACAACATTGTGTGTGTGTGTGTGTGTGTGTGTGTGTGTAGAGGTATCTATGGGCGCTATAAGGGACAAGTTTGAGAGCCATATTAATCTAAGTAGCATCTTGCATTTGGTTCTGAGTCAGCTTTGGCATGGCCCTACTGCTCTAATTCAAATCACAGGAGCTTGGGGGTAGCAGCCAGGTGTGGTGGTGCAGGAGTGTAATCCCAGTGCTCAGAAGGCAGAGGGAAGAGGAATTCTTTCAAACTCAAGGTCATCCTGGTCTATATAGCACATTCCAACAGCCAGGGCTATGCAAGGAGATAGACCTGTCTCAAAAAAAAAAAAATTGAATGCAATGAAATCATGAGCACGTATTTCTATGGACTAATTTCTGGATTTCCCCCTATGAAACATATTAAGTATGAAGGTAACAGGCTTGACAGTCATCTAATTTCTTTTTAATATTTTCACTAGTGCTAGCAGAACTAGTGGGAAAAAATAAGTTACATTTTCGCAACTAATATTAACTATTTTACACAATTCATGTGTTGACTGATCTGTCCTTGGGTGTGAACATGAGTTAACCAGAGCTTCCATCTGTAAACCTAGCAGAGACGGTACACATCAGGTCCTCTAACTAACACTCCGGATTAACACAGACCAGCTGCTGAACACCTGCTTAGAGATAAAACTGGTTAAAGAGGTTTAAATCATCACAGTGGAGTCCTGTCATCCCAGGCCTTAAGATGCTGAGAGGCAGGGGGAGTGTCACAAAATTGAAGACCAGCTATGCTATATAGTGAGACTATGCCTCACAAAACCAAAACAAAACAGAGAAGGAAGTAAACATCTTAAATTCTCTAAATATATTAGTACTTCATTTTCTAACACAGTGTCATGTTTCTCTGTCAATCCTTAGCATCAAGTGCTTAAAAAGAAAAAAAAAATGGCTTCAAACTCATATTTGGGTCCGAGATTTGAAGAATTACCCAAAACAAGAACTTGCTTTTTTGTTCCATTAGCCCAAATATCAATGAGTGTTTCTTCTTGGGCTGTATTCTTATAGCAGCTTAGATTCTTTGAGCACCTTATTATCTTAAGTGCTTAGAGATACTTCATATTCTCCTAAAGCAGCCATTCTCAGCTAGAAGCAGGCTAGCCCTGTGTGCTTCAGTAAAGCTATTAGCCCTTCTAACCATTTGCTCTACAGAAAGGCACACAAATGTGCCTAGCGACCTTTTCTTAACTGTGTACATTCTTTCTGCTCATATCGCACTGCCTCTGCCTTGTACTTGGCTTTGGTTTTCCTGAGTGGGCGGAAATAAGTGGGCTCTCAGCTGGGAGCTGAGATTTGTCCGTAATCCAAGTTTGTACCCGGAGAGTAGGTGGACCAGGTGACCATTATCCATCCATTATGTTCTGGCGGAGGCGGGTTGACAAGCTCGGTCCTACAGCTCACTGCCTTCGTGAAAAAGCATTTCACACCCAGTTCTAGTCACCTTATGCACCATAACAACTACCTCTCCTGGAGGGTTCCTGGGTCTCCTGGAAAGCCTGTAGCTTGCATTCATTCACTTAATCCTACAACGTGGTTTACCAGAGTTTTATTTTAAAAACAAATTGGCCAGCTGTAGTGGTGCACGCCCTTAATCCCAGCATTCAGTAGGCAAAGGAAGTCAGATCTCTGTGAGTTTGAAGCCAGCCTGGTCTACATAGTGAGTTCCAGGACAGCCAGGACTATCCAGTGAGACCCTGTCTTGAAAATGACAAAACAAACGAAGATCATGGAGCATTGATTTCCAAAGATTTGTGCTGTCTTTTTCACAGTGCTCTGCTTTGGCCCAACAGGGTTTGATTTTTGAAAAGTATTTTGTAGAAATGTATTAAACCTGGGTTTTGCAAAGAATGTATATTTGGGGAAGAATTCTCTTTACCAAGCATAGACATCGTAGATTTGGTACGTGTGCCTTACTCCAAGAGAATGCTTGGTAACTATGTATCAGATAAAAACAAGAGCATTGGACTGTAGTCAAGAGAACTGAACTCTCTAGTTTTGCCTTGTCCTGACTACAGGCTGGGGAAGGAGAGAAGAAGCTTACCTGCTCTTAAATTTTTGTTCCTGTTTTGGATTTTTGTTGTCTTGTTCTGTTTGGTTTGGTTTGATTGGGTTTTGTTTTGTTTTGTTTTGAGACAGGGTTTCTCTGGTGTAACAGCCCTGGCCGTCCTGGAACTAGTTCTGTAGACCAGGCTGGTCTCGAACTCACCAAGATTTGCCTGCCCCTGCCTTCCGAGTGCCAGGATAAAAGTTGTGCTCCACCACCGCCCAATTGTTTGATGATTCTTTGTACATCACCTGTGTTTAAAATGAGATCAGAAGAATCGTGCAAAGTTCTCACAGTTTTCTGTGAAGAAATTCTAAATTGATTCCCGTGTCTTTATTTCACATGAACAGGTGGTAAAATGAAGGTTTCTACCCTGCCCTCTCGAGGCTGGAGGTGATTTTTCCACATCCATGACATAAACCAAATACAGAGATGAGTGACAGAGAGCTAAACACCTTTCTCTGAATTGACAGCTACCGTCTCGTAGCCACTTTGAATGCTCCGTCGCCTATTTTTTTTTTTTTTTTTTTTTTTTTGGTTTTTCGAGACAGGGTTTCTCTGTGGCTTTGGCGCCTGTTCTGGAACTAGCTCTGTAGACCAGGCTGGTCTCGAACTCACAGAGATCCGCCTGCCTCTGCCTCCTGAGTGCTAGGATTAAAGGCGCACGTTTTCACTAGAGTTTATAACTTAGTGACGCTGCCGACAGCAAGCTACCCTCCCCCAAACATTTGCCGGGATTTCGCCAAATGCTTTGAAGTCAACACAGACGTCAGCCATCTGCCTGATTCTATTGTTATAAATCTGCATGTTGACAGCTTACTAGGTTAGGCCTCCATAGGTTGGGCTAGCTACAGAATTTTCAGAGCTCAGTACAAACTGAAAATGTGGTCTGTTTGTTCAAAGTACAGAGGAAGCGGCTGGAAATGGTAGGTTAATTGGTAGACTGTGTGGCATGTACAAGGACATAGGTTTGATCCCCAACATTGCATAAATTATGTGTGATTGTGCATGCCTGCAATCCCAGCATACCAGGGTAGAATACTATAAGACCCTGTCTCTAAACAAAGGATTTCAAGTCCTTGATATCAAAGGTTCTTTTTGAGATAGGGATAGGATACATGATGCATACCCACAAAGCTAGCTCTGTTTTTGTGATTTCTGACATGAAGAAATCCAATTGCGTGTGAAAAAAAAATTGGAACTAGAGGCAAATCTAATTTTATTGTAGATGTGCAGGTGTTAACAAGTGTCCCCACCCCCAGCTTCCAGAAACAAATTCCATCTATCTGTTAAAGAGGAAAAATACTCTTAGAGGCATGCTTTCTTTTAATCTCGTGGCTTTGTTCATATCATCCCCACTTCTGTATGAGGTATTCTATCCTTGGGCATCCTCTTCAGGTAGGCCTCCCTGGGAATGGTTATGGGGGTGGTTAGGACAAGATCAAAGAGTGGTCGAGGGCTGAGAGGGACTGAGGACGGAAGTGTCTGTAGAAATCTGATTTCTACAAGGGCCCAGAGGTGAAGCCGGGCATAGTGGCTCACGCCTGTAATCTCAACACCCAGAAGGCAGAGGCAGAAGGATTGCCGGGAGTTCCGTGTCAGCCCAGGCTAGAGTGAAAGCCTCGGAAAACAACCCTAAACTATAAAGTATGTGGGAGGCCCTCAAGGACAAGGAAAGATCTAGTAGGATATGCCATCACCCACTCGTCCTTCCTCTGCACCACTCTGCCATGGGACTGTATGACAGTAGCGGGAGCATGGAAACCTTCCAAAATAGAAATAGCATTTTGTCAGGACCAAGTAGGAGGCGAGGCATGGTGAGGCTTTGCAGCATCGTGCTAGGTTAACAATAGCCCAGTGGAGGATGCTCCTGCAAGAGTTCTTCCCGTAGCTGATGGAAGTCAAGGCTCAGGCAAGGTCGGGTGACATCACCAGGCTGGGCATGGGAGAGCTGGCTGGAACAGATGGTGGGCAAGGATGTGGCTGTGAGATCATCATTCTGTCAGTGAGGTACCCAGGGCTGGGTTCTACAGAAGCAGAGAGGCAGGTAGAGTGCTCTGGAATACGACGTTTGGGGGAGAAACTAGTATCAGAGGGCTTTCTTGTTTTTTTTCTTTTCAGTATTTCTTTTGTGTTTGTTTTTCTGTTTGTTTGAAACAGTATCTCAAGTACTCCAGTCTGTAGGTAAGGATGACATTGAACTTGTGATCTTTCTGCTTCTACCTCCCAAGTGCTAGGACTATAGGTGTGTGCTACCCTGGCTAATTTATGAGGTGCTGGGGCTTCATGGCTTCATCTGTGCTAAGTAAGTACTCTATTAACGGTGCTACATTTCCTACCCAAGAGAGCTGTTTCAAGAAAATCACCTGAACTCTTGAAGTTAAATAGTTCATGATGTTGAACACCTTTGTGCAAGGGCCCTTGTTTAGTTTTGTGTCTTTCAGTTCTAACTGCCAGATTCCTGAATTCCCAGCATTAGCATCTGAGAGCCAAGGCTCTGCTCAAACTCTGGCCTTAGCCCAAGTCCCTTTGGTTCCCTCTGCTCTTGGTGTCTCTGTCCAAGGAAGATGGCAAGTCCTGCTTTCAATATTGTCCTACAGGCAAAAAGAACGAACGAAAGAAAGAACGAACATGGGTCAACTTCGCTCCACAATGCTGGCACAAGAGGACACCTGCAGTCCTTGTCCTTGAGTTCAGGGCTGGGTCACACATCTCATAGGTGGGCAGCTGTGGGGTTCTATAGAGACAGTGTTGAGCCCAGTCACTCTGGGTTCCACATGTAGCCAGAGACCTCATTTGGCCAGGTGTCCCTGGTGTCAAATATAACAGTCTGATGCTTTCTGTCTCCCAGATGAGGCTGACATGAGAACCGTAGTGAATGGGCCTGGATGGGTCTGCCACTCCAAGAGGAATGTGGTGGTTGGGCGTCTTCGTGCCTGTCTGAGAAAGTGCCTCTCCCTAGAAGCCAACCGACAGAAACTCATTAACCCTGCCGTTGACTTGATTTGGGGGGGGAAATGTGTGGTTCATAAGGAGTCTTTATTCTTACCCTGCCGGGAATATCCCGTAACATTTCAACTTGTGTGATAGTTTGCCATCCAAACGTCTTGTGTTTTAACTTCAAATTGTCTCTCTTTGACGAAGCTAGCCAAAAATCCAGAGACATAGCAGCCTTAGGTGGCCTTCCTTGGGGTCACCCTACTGAATGTTGGGTTGCTCGACAATAATCATTTCTACCCCAAGTGGAAAGCAGATAAATGTGAATGGCTGTCATCTAGTGGACAGAGCTGGCTCTTAGCAGTGAGAGAGAGCGATGGAAGGGTTAAGGCAACTGCTGAAATTGCAGAAAGGGAGGTCACCCAGAAAGCTGCTGAAAGGAGAAGGCCTTGGGCCTGTGCCCTCATGGAACTGGACCGGCTAGCTGGGGTGGAATTTTGACAGATGAGTCCCCCAGTTATAAAGTTACCCTCTAGGATCTCTGGTGATATAACCACAGAGTCACAACTGGAATTCCAAGAGCTGCAGTTGAGACCTAACAAGGAGACTTGGAAGGTCTGCCCCTTGTTCATATCAATCTGGTACATGTGGCATTGATGTGTTTGTTAATCAGGAGCCTTTAGGAAGAGCTTGGTAGCATACCACTCTTAATGAGAGAATCCCAAATCCCTGTGGAATGTGATAGTGAACCAAGAAGCACCTCCTCATTCGATCAGCTCTCTGTCTCTTGATGTACGCCCTGTGTGGACAGTAGAATTTTTCCTGTATCAAAACCATTAGAAAGAGCGGCTAAAGAGGTGGCTCAGCAGTTCCCAGCACTTTACTGCTCTTGTAGAAGAGCTGGGTTCAGTTCCCTGAACTCACACAGTAGCTCACAACCATTTGTAGTTCCAGTTCCAGGGGATGCGAGGCCCTCCTCTGACCTCTGGAGGCATGCCTGTGGTGCATGTACACATAGACAAAGCACGCATACCTTTTTAAAAATAAATGAAAAAACATTTTCCAAGAAATAAAAACAGGGACTCTGAATGTATCTCAGTTGCTTGAGTGTTTGCCTAGCGTATGCAAAGCCCTGTGCTCAATGGAAACCTGGTGTGGTAGCGCACACCTCCATCCCAGTATTCAGGAGGTGGAGGCAATATCAGGAGTTCGAGGTTATCTTTGGCTGTATAGCAAGTTTAAGGGCAGCTTTGGATATAAGAAACCCCTTCTCAAAAAAAAAAACCCTAACAAAAAACAATCATTTGGCTTTCATTTTTTTTTTCATTTTTAATTAGATGTGATTGTCTTGCCAGGATCCACTCCCCAGTATACTGACATAGTAAGGGTATTCTCTCTCTCTCTCTCTCTCTCTCTCTCTCTCTCTCTCTCTCTCTCTCTCTCTCTCTCTTCCTCCCTCCCTCCCTCCAGGAGCCTCTGATATTCTGAAAATTTAAGGTCTGTTAATATCCACAAGTCACCCAGACTCAGGCCAAGACCATCATCCTCCCACTATGTCACCTATTGGGACTGGTTGTCCCTCCTAAGACTGTGGCATGGATGCTACCAGGTAATGGATGTACACTTCTCCCCACAGGACAGGCTGCACCAATAACCTGCCAGTCACGGCCACCTTTTTTGAGTGCTTTGAGTCTTGGAATTGGATAGACATCCATTTTCCTGTTTCCTCTGTCCTTGCTTCCATCTTAGAAGGAGAGCTGTCCCAGCTTGCCCCTATAGCTGGTGCCCACTCTCCTGTCCTCTTGATTCATTGTCACTTACCCACCTCCACTTACATCTTAATCTCTTCCCATCCCAGCTGCTTTTGCAGATCCAGCATTTGGTGGGCTTGCTCTTGGCCACGTTTTTTTTTCCTTTATCTGCTCCATCTCTCCCCTACCTTCTCGGAGTGCACGTCTTTAGTAAGATGGCCCACACTTTCCCTCTCTTCCTCACTTCTCAGTCCTCCCGTGATCCTTCTAAAAGCTGGTTTCCATTCTAGTCTCTGTGATGCCACTGGCAAGGAAATTGGAATTTTCCCTTTCAGTGGTCTTTGCCACATCCTCCCTGTCTGACTGCTTTGACTGTGCTACGTCCCCCGCTTCTCAAAATTCTCTCCCCCTGTGACAGGCCCCTGTCCTGGCTCTTCTCCAATATCCTTGGCCTCCTTTGAGAGTACTTCTCCCGAGGCCCCCCTGAATTTAGGTGGTACTTGCATGGTGTTCTTCTCTGCACCTTCTGCTTTGGCATCGCACCCACTCACACTATAATTTGTTCTTCCCTGGTGCTAGCACCCAATTCTTCATTTCCAAATCCTGCCTAGACTGAGCAGTTTTACAGGCATCGCTCACATGGCTTCCAAACGTGATTGTCTTTCTCAGTCTCTCTCACCTGGTGGGAGGTGAGGCTCACATTATCTCCCAAGTGCCAATATACTAAAGGCTTAAGCGCCCAGTACCTGTGAAGGTACCATTATTGGGAAATAGTCTCTGTGGATATAATGAAGAGGGGATGTGGCCATAGTTGCCTGGGGTAGGCCTGAGTCCAATGGGATTGGTACCCTTATAAGACACACAGAGAGAGCAGCGTGTGGTGACATGGGTGGAGGTTGGAGCATAGTATGAAGCCCAGGAAAGAAGTAAGGTCTGACTGACACCTGTTGGAAGCTGGCAGAGGTGAAAAAGAATCTGTCTCATGGTCCCTTCAGAGCAAATACAGCCCTTTCCTCACCTTGGCTTTCCAATTTTACCTTCCAGAACCGTGACAGAATAATTTCTATTATTTAGAGCTATCTAGTTTATGCTCCGTTGTCAGATCAGCCTTGGAAAATGAGTATATCCCCTGATCTCCTTGTGTTCCCTGTGCTCTCCACACTGACTTCCCCCATCTCTGGTCTTGATGTTCAGTTGGTCCTTTCTGTCCTAGCTGGGGACTGAACCTTAATCGTTTCCCTGTTGGTCATAGTTGCCCTGACTCTGGTCTCCTATATGTACTTCAAATTCCCCTCTCTGCACTCTTTCAAAAGTAGTTTACTGTGTCCCAACCCCTATATGCTTGCTGCACGTTTGAATGCCCTGGGTGAGATTTTAAAGATCTGATGCCACCACACAAGCTGACTAACCAGCCACAACATCTGGGGGTGGGGTCTATTGTTAAACCCTCCCAGGTGACTCCAGGGTACAGCCAGCCTTTAGAACCATTGGCTAATAATGTTAAAGTAACCATAGAAAACTAGCTTGAAGGCAGTGATTTCTGGCTGGGAGTGACTTTCCTCCCTCAGAAACACGCATCTAATGCGTGGAGGTCAGGGACCACCCATTATGTCCAGGACATCACCCCAGGAGAAAATGACCCCATGCTAAGTGAGGCTTTGCTGGCATCTAGCAGCCTTGATATGAGAGAGAGGAAGGAAGCCACAACACTGAAATCGACTTTGAGATAGAGGTCACCCATCCTACTTCGGAATGCCACAGCGCCCCCTGTGGGGAGCCCATTCCTCAATTGGGAATGTGGTAACTGCTCCTGCTGCACCTGGTGTCACCACATCGAGCCCTAGGCTGTGCATCCCAAACTTATTCTTACCCTCTGTTTGAACATGTGGTTCTGTGAAGTTTCGTTGTCGCTGTTGTTGTCTTTGGGACAGACGAGCTGACTGTTGCCAAACTCAACAATTGCTGTTTGGGCAGCTCCTGAATCTTCTAAGGAGGCTACTGCCTGACACTGAGTGAACAGCCGATGAGGCTGGAAAGGAAGGGGGAAAACTCCTCTTACTCTCTCAGCATTGTGGACATTAGCCAAGGGTCTACTTGGGAAACAACCTCTGCCATTAAAGAGAACTACAATGGGTGATGGCTCACCCTTACAAAGATTCGTCTTTTTTTTTTTTTTTTTTTTTTGTGGTATTGATCATTGAAGTCAGGGCCTCGCGTATACCAGGCAAGAACTCTATCACTGAGCTATGTCTTCAACTCAGACTTCACAATTTTAAAGTCATTTTACTTCATGTCATATATGTGGATGTCTTGCCTGCATGCATGTCTGTGTGCCTCATGCATTCCTAGTACCCCCCAGAGGTCAGAAGAAGGGGCCAGATCCCCTGGAACTGGAGTTACAGATGGTCATGAGCTGCCATGTCAGCTCAGCTCAGGTCCTCTGGGAGAATAGCTAGTGCTCTTAACTACTGAGTCATCTCTCCAGTCCCTAGCTTCACAATTTCTCACGAGTGTCCGGAAACATCATCTTATCTGATCTGTACTTTCAGCTTTCCTGTAAAGTTCAGCAGATAGATATAGGGAAATAATAATAAGTAATGAACTCAACAGGCATTTTCCAAAACTCACATTTCATGAAAAATAAGAAATTCAATGATTTTTTAACAACCAAAGGTCACGTGTGCCAAAGCACACACAGAGGTCAGAGGTCAAAGTACAACTTTCTCTCCTTTGACCACGTGGGTCTGAAGAATCCAACTCAGGTTGTCAGGGCTGGCAGTTGAGTGCTCTTACTCACTGAACTAATGTACCAGCACTCTTGATTTGTGTGTGTGTGTATGTGTGTGTGAATATGCTTGCATGCATGCGTGTGTGTGTGCAGGCGTGTCTGTGTGTGCTTTCATGTGTGTGTGCACGTGTATGTGCTTGCATGCGTGCGTGTGTGTGCAGACGTGTCTGTGTGTACTTGAGTGTGTGCGTGTGTGTGTGCTTGCATGCATGCGTGTGTGTGTATGTGTGTGTGTGTGCACGTGTGCGTGAGCATGAGTGGAGGGCAGAGTTCACCGCACTGGAAGCCCAGGCTGGTCTCAAGTTTTAGGAGCATCTCTGTTGTTCACAGGGCTCAAAGAGATCTTTCAGCTCAGGCCGCCATTTCATATCCCGTTCGTTCTATATATTCAGTTTTTCTGTCAAAAGAAATATGGATGCAAACCTCAAAAATATTTTAAACATGAGTTCTATTTTTTTCTTCTTGACAGGATCTCTGTTGCTTTTTTCTATTCTTTCTGTATCATATGTTTTAGCATAAAGATCTGCGAGGCTTTTTGAAGCTGCTGGTGAGCTGGTGCAAATGGTGATTTCCAGAAGCTCTGTCATAAATCATGGTCCTAACAAAAGTAAAATTGTAAATAAGGTAAAACTCATGAATTGCTTATTTACCCGTAGAAATAGACATTTTGCCCAATGGTTTTGATTTGTCGCGTTATTGTAGAGCAACAGCTGTCCTTAAATTTAAAATGCCTGTCATATTTTTCCTTTTCACTTGTATTAATATTAAAATAATGTTCCTAAGGAGGTTCAGTGGTAGGTGCCTCCCCTTAGCCAGACCCTGTCTCTTACATAAAAAGCTATTAGTCCGAAGGAAGAGCCAAAGCAATTAGTTTTGATAGTTCTAAAATTAAATGACTTTGTTAGGCACTTTATAAAAGATCCACCAAATTGTTACGCACGATTATACTTTTAATTTTCAATTACATCCATTGATTTCACTATAGGTACACACATGTGTCATGATATGTGTGCAGAGGTAGGAAGATAACTGTGGAAGTCAGTTCTCTTCCCCCATCATGTGTGTCCTGGGGACCAAGCTCAGCTAATACCTGGTAACAAGAGCAATCTTACAGAGCCACAAGGAAAACTTTTGTATGCTGTATCTTTCTGTCTGAATAGACCTAAGTTGTTCTTACACAACATGTTTTAAATTGTCCCGTTAGTACACACTAAAAAATAAACCATGGAGGTACCCCCCCCCCCCCCCCCCCCCCCACTATCAAGAGGCTGAAGTTTTGTGTGGTACATTTCCAATCCCTTCACATGGAGACAATGTAATTGGCTGAAGCCATATTTCGGGGGAATCGCTGAGTAGCTGCGTGTGGGCGTGCTCTTCAGGGACAATGGCTAAAGTGGAAAGTGAGATGGAAAATGAAAAGAAAGTGTCGAAGCCGGCCAAACTGGTTTTCAAAGTCTTTTCTTGTTCAGCACAGCAGAAATGTTGAATCTAAAAGGGCGTGAGAGATTATGGAAAACCAAAGCTTTAAAAGATCCGGCTGCTACAGGATTTTGATTTGGGATCTTCCCACATTGTTTTGAGGTACTGTGAAAAGGCCCCAGAAAACTCAGACTGTTTTTAGGAGAGGTGGTTTCCAATTTTTTTTTATAAAAAATTTTGTGTGTGTGTTTGTGTGTATGTGTGCACATATGTATCTGTGTGTGCGTGCATACACACACAAACACGTGCATCTGGAGGTCATAGGACAACTTGCACTAATCAATTCTCTCCTTCTACCATGGGGAGCCCAAGTGATGGTCAGGCTTGCAGCAGGCAGTTTTACCTGTTGAGCCTTTAATGTTTACTCCCAAGTGGTGTCAAACAGACTGTGGTGGGTCCAGGATTCCCTTAATCCGTGGTCATCAATAGTTATCTTTGTAGGTGACTTTAGTTTCGAACATTTTTCCAGTCGGGATAATAAAGGTGAGTGCGTTAAATGCAATTGTAAAATGTCTTTGAAACTGGTAATGTCTGGAAACTTGTAATCAAAATAAAAATTTCAATTCTTACTGTGAGTTAAGAACATTGCTTGTGCAGAAGGGCTTGTGAAGCCAGCCATCAGAATCACTGGAATCCCTGTGGATACAATAGCCGTGAAGTCAGATGTTTAGAGTGCTCTTAAAAAGTACCCTCTTAAGATTCCGACTGAAGAGTTCTAATGAATAAAATGCCACGCAGATGTATTTAAAAAAAACTTTTGATTTTCATATTAGAAACCACCAAAATATCAGCTAGACACACTTTCGATATACTGAATGTTGAATAAGCATGGGTCCCTTTTTAGAAATTGGATTTAAGCTAAAATTTCTAGCCTATTAATATAAAGAAGTCAGTTTTAATACTGAATTGCTCTGTTGCCATTTTAAATCTGTTTGGAATTTCTTCCCTCTTGCAGACTTTTATTCTTTTGTCTTTAGTATTTTTTTTTAAATCAGCCCATCTAGTGATTTGTGAAACATAAGTTTTTTTGTTTTAAAAAAAATAGACTAAGGACACATCTTTTAAAGATTCTTTGCCAGGGCTTGCAGATAAATAGGATGGAAAAAAAAAAAAAAAACGATGCCCCAGAAAAGGAAGGCATAGGGTAGGAAAACAGGCGTTCTCCTGAGAGATAACATATAGTGTGGCCTGACCAAGTCACGTGGTGGGAGGGGGCTCTTTTCTTTCTCCTCCACATCCTTTCCTCTGATGTCACAAGTCTATTATTTCCTGGGAGAATTAATTAGTATTCATTGGGTTGCAGTTGGCAAGAAGAAAGAAGGGAGGAGAGAGAGAGAAAGAGAGCGAGAGATCTTAAGAGGGAGAGAGCAAGGAGGAAGAGCTTGGTGGGGGAGCAGGACCTTCCCGGGGTACACTGGGAGTGGGGGCACAGAGTGGCTGTTTTATAACTGGGATCCTCGGTGACGTATGGTCGCCTGCTCCTTGGCAGCTGTCTTTATGGACCAGTAGGCAGAGCGAAATTGACGCTGACAAGACTTTTGCATCTTGGATGGCGCTGTAATCTACTGTAGTGAAGAACAGAGCCTCTCAATCAGACGGGTGTAAAGAAGAGAGACGGAGGGGAGTCCAAAAGAAAAGGGAGAGGAGGGGGAAAAGTGTGTGTTGGGGGAAGCAGGGAAAAGCATTTTTGGTGGATGGTATGAAGCCAGCCATGGAAACTGCAGCCGAGGAAAATACTGAACAAAGCCAAGAGAGAAAAGGTACCCAGCGCTCTGACAATAGCCTGTTTTAAAGCTTTTCACTGAGGGTGCTTAAAGGGGGTTATCCAGGTTTTATCTCTTGTAAAAACAGCTCTAAAACAATACCCGGTGGCGTGGTTTTGTAAAGGGTGGGTTTTGTCTTTCTCCTGGGGGTTAATGTTAAATTAATAGTGTAGCCTCTCTTGTATTTCTGTTGCAAGTTTTCCTATGTAACATGGTATTTCATAAAAAAAAAAATGTCTGTAGTTTTTCACCTTGGGCTGCTGGAGTGGGAAAACTGTCTCTCTCTTTTTGGTTTTTACTAAAACGATTAATCACAACTTAGGTCCTGTGTTCTGCATGCTACGTTCAGGGATTAGGGGATGCGTTGTTCTGTGCTGATGCTAAGGAGGAACTGGAGAGACATGCATGCTAAATATACTTTGATTCCAATAATGCTGGAGTGATTTAAATATGCTGTAAGTTTCTTATTCTAACATGATTGTTCTTTCCATGTATCAGACTATGACATGTAATAATCATTGATAGTCGGAGCTTGACATCAGCTTTGTCCGCTAGCACTGACAGGAGGGAAGAGGTCTTTTGCTAATTGTGACTTAAAGATTTAGAGGAAGAAAACTGTCCAAGGGTTCCAACCTTTAAGGAAGTCTCAGACCAAGTCACAGTTTTGAGATTCCGACTTTGGAGAAATTGACGTTATTGCACCAAGAAAATGGCAGAAACGAGACGCTATGCCTGAGGTCAAGTTTGATGCCCCGTAGAAACAGCTCGGCCACTGTTAGGTTAACGGTGTCTGGCTCCGCTGTAATTGATCTCTTCACTTCAAGATAAAAACTGTCATAAAATGTACAAAAACATGTTTTATAACTGCACGGGCTCAGGATTAAAAAAAATCTATCACACTAAGGTTCTTTCTCACGGCTTTTACACTCAATTGCAGTCCCTAAATAACAGTAATTCTTCAGCCACATTTTCTTTATGAATATATGGGTTGAGCCACCTGAAATTGTTGCTGTCGACCATTTTAAACATGAAAAGCCCATCTATATGCAGGTCAAGTTCACAGCACATTGGGATAAGGGCTGCTTGTTTTCACACAGATTTTTTTTTCTGCCTATATAAATATTCCATATTATATCCATCCTAAACAGACCAATTTCATTTGGAAAATCTAATTTTAGAAGCCTGATACAATTCACAAATTTACCATTTAACCACTTTAACCTACAATTCAGGGGCAACAAGTACATAGCAATTTAATTTTCAAGTTGCTACTTTAGTATAATTCTTCTATCAGGCCTACCCCTCCGCTAACAAAAGGCACTGTCTTTTCTTGTGTATGATTTTTTTTCTCATTTTTTTCTAATCTATGTGAATGATCAAGTAAGAGAAACTCGGGTATCTTTATCAAGTTTCATTTCCACTACAATTAGATGATAAGTCAATTGCATATGTGATAATGTAGTAGTATCCCGGAGGAAACGTACCACAGTTCAGAGCCTTTTTCTCCTTAAGTGGATGATTTTCCTTTATGCCTGTTTTTGTTGTTGTTGTTAATGTTTGCCTGTGGCAGATAAAAGCCCTGTGACCTCTACGATACTGTGTCCGCAGAAATGGATCTTTTTTTCTCTCTCTCAAAAACGGAAGGCATTCAATCTTTAGTACACGACTGTGTGACCTGTTCCCATTTAGTCTCAGGGACGGTCGTTACATGGCATCATCTATATATTTAAGGGCAGGTCTACAGGTTGCCACTGTATCCCCAGTATTTGAAAACTGGCTAGCTGTCGTTATAGCGGCACAATTAGAAGCAAAATACCATTTTCAGAGGAACTTTAAAGGTGGCCAGGATTCATAAACACCAGTTGTTAAATAAGTCAAAAATGGCAAGCTACTAAGCTAAGGTCACATGTGTGGTGCAAGTTTGGATAAGAATCTGGGCCAGGAAGTTTATTCTTAATCTGCAGCAACAAGGATTGTGATGGCTGTGTGGACCCCCGCTGGAAGCATTCTGGAAGATGACTGATCTTGAGTGGGATGCCCTAGTTCATATGCTAGCTTCCCAAAGTCCAAACTCGCATAAGTACATGTGTCATCCCCTAGTCTGCTGACCCATTGTTATAAAACAGTAGCCACAAATGGTCCTGTGTGCTCATCTCTTCTGTATTCCTTCAGATGTGATGCTGGGTGTCTAAAACCTATGCTTAGCTCATTGACATTAACATTTACAAACTTAACGATCTTACTTATAAAATGAACTGTGTAATTTTTGGAACTTGGAGAATCTTTTTCTTCTTCTTCTTCTTGCTTGCAAGACTTCTTCATTCCTAAATGTTATCCTCTACATTTTTCTTACTCACAGGTTTTATGCATATGTGATTTGTGATTCCCGGTGTTCCTCTTTCCCACTGGTTTTCAGTTGTTGGTGACAGGGGCGATGCCTGTCTGTTAATTCGGAGTGTTGTTGCCCAATGGCTAACACCCCACAGCTTGTGAAGGAATAGCTTTGGATAATTATGACAGTGTCTATGAAGAATGTAAGTTAAACTAAGACTTATAAACTGACCTCAGCTTTTGCTGGTTGGTCTCTGTTCCCAGAGAGAGTTTACATAGGGGAACACATCTGAGCTATTGCAACTCACTAACTGCCACCAAGAGGTCTGTTTCTTTAGAAACTCAATCAGAACCGCTTTGTTCTTATTTCAGACAAAAATGATCCAAGTCTTAACAAACAGGAAAGAGTTTGTGTTTTTGCAGTGCTCTCATAGTGTTATCCCAGAATGCTGCTGAGCAACCAAAATTCACACAACGTCTTCAGGGGTAGACAGTAGTTTGCTTTTTTTTTTTTTTTAAAGAAAGCAGGGTTTCTTGGATGAGTATAGCAAATGCAAAATTATTGCAAGTGACAGGTTTTAGTAAAGTGGCAGAATTGAGTAAACAGATTCAGCAAAGATGGAACAAGCAGAGAAAATGAATAAGGCAATTAAAGGAAGTGGATGATGGCTCTGCTAATAAAAAGATGGAAAGATAGGTTTCCATTTGTTTCTGTGGAGTATCACTTAGTGTCACTTCATTTGTGAAAACAGATGTGTCTGGAATTGCTGGAAGCACATCACTATGGGGGAGAAAAACAATTGAATCCCTCACAACTCACAACTCTGAAGTTCTATTATGGGGAGCAGTATCTGTGCTGAAAATTATTTTTATTACATGTAGAAAATTGGAATCTCCCAGAATAATTATAAGCAGGCTAGGTCAGTTCCTGTAAACCGTTGCTGAAATCAATCCCAGAAACCAAGTATCAAATTAAGTTTCTAGCCACGTAGCAAGGGAGAAATGTGGTAAATTGGAAATAATGTTTGACTGAAAGTATATTGGAGGACAGAGTCGGAATCCAAGATGAATTCGAATCAGTGACTTGTTTACAGTATTAACAGATTCATTGTAATCTTTCTGCTTTTTTAAAATTTAGCAGAACATGTGCATGTTGGCTCTCCATTTTTTTTGTTTCGAAGAAAAAAGCAATTCTCTGGAGCATTTAACATGTTAACATTATTTTGAAGGACCCATGACATTCTTTCCTGACATTTGCAAACTTGTTTATATGAATGTGATACCAGGAAAGTTTTAGATGCTGTTATTCTCAGTAAGAGTTTGCCAAGGTGAGCATCTGAAGCGACGGGGCCTGGGGAACAGACTGTAGCAAACAGAGGCTGTCCAGATGGTGGGCGACATATGTCGTAGGTATGACATGGCATTCTTTGATGGTTTGGGGAGGGGAAGGGTTGCAGGTTGTTTTGTTTTGTTTTTTAAGAAAATTAAAATGTGGAGAAGGATCTGAGCAAGTTAGTCTAGCTGTTCCGTTTCTGTTATCAGTTCCATGAACACACTTTCACAACTTGGCCATGTTATTTCTCCCTTGAAATTGAGCATAAACCTCCATTGTGCCAGTAAGTTGGAAGATCGTATTTTTCTGTTACTTGGGAATACAGATCAGTTTAGGGTAAGAGATCTTAGCGACACCATTTCTTAGTCTTGCTGCATCCAAGGCCATGAAGAACAACCAGTGCCTGCACGATGTCCACTCCCCGTCCCCAGGACTGGGGATGAAGTGGAGCATTCCAATGACACCCCTTTCTTCTTTTTCCTTTTGACCAAATACGCATCCACATGAGCTAATTGGCCAGGAGAAGGGGAGACTCTGGGGGAGGGGAAGGAAGAATGGGACACACACTGGCTTTTGAGCCAGGGAGGCTCCACTCCCAGCTTTACAAGTGTTCTTTGTTGCTCGCCATTTGTCAGTCATTTATTCATTTCATAATATGTGCCTTTGAAATGGCATCCTTCCTCCTGTGCCCTCGGCTCCCGCTCAAGGAGTGAAAGGCTGCTCACCCATTTAGGCATCATTAGAAGTAGCCTCACACGGGTTTTATTGGTCACATCCAAGCAAGGGCAGTGATGGAGACTTTTGATCCTCAGCCATCTCCATGATACTTCTCCTTAGAGAGTGAATAAGAGACAATCAGAGAATGCCTTGTTTACAGGCTGATTTTATTAATTATATTAACCACGTGTATACTAAGCCCTACCTACCGTTTGATGCCAGGGCATAGTGCATTTTTCATACAAAAGGTCAGGTCGCACATATTTTACCCTTCCACGCCACAGATCTCTGCTTTGCCTGCTCACTTCTGCCATCCTAGCATGAAGAAGCAGCCACAGCTGTATGTGCCCAAGGGCATGTAACAGTGTTCCAGTCAGATTTTCTTTACCAGATGAGATGGTCTACAGCCCTGTCTGGTATTCTGGCAGAACCTTGTCTTTCCCTTCACACTTTAGCTAAGGGCTACAAAACAGACACCGACAAACACAGCTTTTGAAAAGACCTCGTTCAGTGAATATGGTCTTCCTTGCCAGCCATATTTGTCACT
Source organism: Alexandromys fortis (assembly GCF_014885135.2). Classification (NCBI taxonomy): domain Eukaryota; kingdom Metazoa; phylum Chordata; class Mammalia; order Rodentia; family Cricetidae; genus Alexandromys; species Alexandromys fortis. The sequence goes on from NW_026067999.1 coordinate 4,760,407, forward strand.
TGGTTGTTCCCAGTGATCATTTGTAAAAGCATTCCAGCCTGGCAGTCACTTGTCCCTATGTCATATTGTCAAAGTTAATGGGGGCTACGGAAGGGAGTAAAGGCATTGTTTTGCTTTGCTTTCCTCGGTTTCCCATTATTGATGTCATGCCCCCACGTTGGTGATGACCACTTACAATCATATGTGTCTCCATGAGCCACCATAGCCACCATCATGTATTCTGCTTGTATACGGAATAGGCCATTTCCTCATACTTGCGCATGCCTAGACTCAGCAAGGCGTTTGACTCCTAGGTGTCTGGATCCTGTCCTTGGGATTAAAGTGTGTAGTCTGATGTCACAAACACTGCAGATAACTCTGTGTTTAATGTCTCTGCTTAAGTTTGACTCAAAAGCACAGCCTAGAAGTGAGTTTCTTTTTTCTCATATCTAAAGATTTGCTCTTGTAAAAAGGGCTCTCCCGGAGTATTCGTCCAAGGGATTGGGAAACGGCTGTGCAGTTGTCTCATCTCTAGATCTGCTGTGGTCATCGCATTTTCCCACTCTATGGAGCATCTCCAGAAGGCATAGCTACCATATTTTTCTCAGAGAAATTGTCACAGTTTGGGGGCTAGAGAGACGGCAGGCACACTGGATATGAGCACTTGCTGCTCTTGCAGAAGATCAGGATTTGGTTCTCAGAAGGGGCCATATGGTGGTGGCCCCTTCTGGCCTCTGTGGGCTCCAATTTGCATGTGGTGCACAAATATACATTTAGGCATGCATGTGTGCATGCACATGTGCGCGCACGCACACACACACACAGAAGCTTTTTTTTTTTTTTTTGAGACAGGGTTTCTCCGTAGCTTTTTGGTTCCCGTCCTGGAACTAGCTCTTCTAGACCAGGCTGGCCTCGAACTCACAGAGATCCACCTGCCTCTGCCTCCCGAGTGCTGGGATTAAAGGCATACGCCACCACCGCCCGGCTACAGAAGCAACTTTTTAAAAAACTTGCAGTTGAATAATCCATGTATTTCCATTATCTTTGCTCCGTGGCCACTGCCTGAGTGCCCAGATAGCTGCAGACATTCCCATCTTTGTGAGGATATGAGGACAGGGCATATACAGGCCCTTGGAATTGCAGCCATAGATATTACACACACTTATTCATATGATAGTGATCTCGTTAGACTTTAGTGACTAAGAGAGCCATCAGCATGTTGCGGGTCCGTAGCACCCTAGGGTGGTCTTTCACTTTCAATGAAATACGCATCCAGCAATCATTTATTAGGAACCTATTGTATGCTGCACGTATAGAGATAAAATTTAGAACAAGATGAGGGTTGTGGGGGTAGATCAATGCTATAACGCATGCCTAGTATGTATGAGGTTCTTTGGGGTTCGGTCTCTAGCACCCTCCCCCACACTCACAGAAAGAAAAGAAAACCTCCTATCAGAAGAGATTAAACTGCTTAAAATCTTTTTTTTTCTTGAGAGGTGAATATGAAGGGCTCACGGTCAACTTTCCCAAAAGGAAATCAGCTTATATTAGGTGGTGACTGGACCCTGTGATCCTTTTCACTAGCCTGGTTAGGCTTCTTTCTAGCTTGAGAATGTAGCATAACCTTTATCTAAGAGAATGGCTTTGAAAAATTAGATGAAGTTTTTATTTGTTTTAGTTGGGTTTGGGTGGTACCAAGGCCCAAATGCAGGGCACTGCCTGAGCATGCTAGGCAAGTGCTCTAGTGTTGAGCTATCCCCTCAGTTCTGAAAACCAGCGGGCAAATTCAAGGGAAATTAGTGTTAACAGGGGACCGGGACTATTTCTTTAGGAACCGCAGAAGTACTGCTCACTCTCACATGGAACTTAGAACAGCTCTCATTGGCCTTAACTTGAGAAAGGAGGAAAAGATAGAACTTTTCTAGGCCCCAAGAAGGATGGGGCGGGGAGCAATTGATGCTAGGGTTTTGAAAGTGCGCCCTCTGGAGGCTGATTTTCCAACTGCATAGCCAGCTCCACCTCCAGGTTGTGTCCCTGGGCAAGAGATGGGCCTCTTCTTGAATTCCATTTTTCCCTTGTCAAGACTGAATAATAATTTCCTAGGGTGACTATACCTAGTACAACAGCAGGCATTACGTGTGTAACATTATGGCTAGCACACCGTAAGCATCCCATAAATTATAGCTATCATTGCTATTGACAGCCTAAACAGAAGCAGCAAAAATAGCTTCATGGTACACTCTGTTCTTACATAGGAACCTTTATTTACTTAATGGCTTTTGGTGCTAGAAATTTAACCCAGAGCCTTACATATGCTACGCAAGTGTTCTGTCGTTGTACTACGCTCTCCCAGCCCTTCTTATTCCTTTTAAATGGGACACTTTTATCTGACCTTCAATCCCAAAGGGCCTTCTCTAAAGCATCACTGACCAAAGTGTGTCCCAATCTCAAGTCACGCTGGGAGTTTTCCAAGACTGCTGAGTGGGACTGTGATAGTTGTAAGGCTTGGTAAGCTTTGTGGTGTCTCTGGTGAGGGTGGGCATTTGCTAGCCTCGCAGTGTGGTTATTCATCTGGTCTTCAATGATTTGAGGCGCCACACAGAACATTAGAACCTCGTCTTCTCATGGAATCATTACCCACATCAATGCCAAAGACTTTTTTTTTTAATATTTAAGAATTTGTAGTACCTCAGAGGATCACCACTTCACACATTTTATGGAATTTATAGGCATGGATGGCCCACGGTGACATTTTTAGCTTCTTAAGAGTTTCAGGATTAGAATTCAGGTAACTGTGACGGGAAGCCTATATTCTATGCCAGACAAATTAAAACATATTGTTGTTGTTTCTCCAATTCCCTAAGAAGCGGGAAATCTATTACCAGATGAAGACCTGAGTCCCTGGGAAACCATTTGTTAGCATAGGAAGAAGCAATTCCTTCCCTAGAACACACTGAAAGATCATTGAAATAGAATCCAATTCAGAATATTCTAGACTCTGTGATATCTTGAAATGAAGATGAATTCAACAGGCCCCAGAGTCATTTGCCAAAGTTCTAGACTAGGAACTGAGTGCCATGATGGAGAGTGAACCACTGTTCACTTTTGCTTGTGCAGCTGGCCTTAGTTACAGCGTTCTGTTGGTCTGAATGGAAAGAAACTTAAAGTAACACATTATGAGAAACCACATTTTTATCATGAATTGTAGCATCCCCAAATGAAGATTTTAGGGGAGGGGATAATACAGAAAATCGAAATAAAGAAAATGTTGGTGATTTGTGTAAACTTAAATTCAAAATTGGAGGACAAGAGTCCAACCGATTCTGAAGGTTATGTTGAACTGATAAATTGAATCTGAAGGGTTGCATTTTGATAGCGTATTTTTAACTCCCCGTTTTCCTTTACTATATGGTAAGACAATACATAGAAATGCTGATAATAGAATCGTTGCTGGAGATAGACACTGACTCTTTGCCACTGAAATTGGCAGTGAACAGCAGAGCTGAAATGGAAATTGGCAGGTACCACTGGATGTACCCAGGCTCAAAGAACCATCAGTACCGTCCTGTGCCAACCCTGGGGGACAGGGCTGGCCCCTTGAGCAGTCCAGGTAAATACAGCCTTGGGGTGAATTCCAAAAACAACTCGACTGTTATCTTGATTGTGATTTATAATGGCTCTTTCAGTTTGGTGATATTTTATGTTTTGCTTGGTGCATTCATTTGTTGACATGGGTGTGGGTGGAAACGGCCCTTTAATAATTTTTGAATCATTCTCATTTTTTCTTTCCCCCTATCCATTCCAGCCATCTTTCTCCACCTTCTTCCCACCTTCCCTCTCTTTCCTCCACCCACTTCTTTGTATCAAAGGAAACAGTGTACAGTGAGCTATGCCCTTGGGCTAACCACAGACTTCCAGATGTCTGAATCAGTAACGGGAGAGGAGGTCGGTACACATCCACCACAGGGATCAGAGCTGGGTCAGGATTTCAAGGAGCCTTGCCTCTGAAGGTCTTGAGAACTCCTGCCTACACTCTTCAGTGATGCTGCTTTGTAGTACCCTCCGTTAGCATCAATCCATACTTTCGGGAAAACAAAACTCAAAGACTGTGAAATTAAGATCAGACAGCTATGTATTAGAGGCCCCACCAGATAGATCCTTTGAGTCCAGTCTCCATTTTCCTTGCTCATTGAAGGACACTGATCTTGGTGGCCTTTAGGGGGCTATGTCTGAGAAAAATGTCAGGGGTGTCAATTTGGAGATTTGAGATGGAGAGGTTACTGAGGAGTAGGAACTTCTCCATTCCCTATTCCCAAAGCCCAAATGTGTCTTAATGTTCAGCTCAATTAGCTCAAGGTAGGAAGGTAGCTTAAGCTATGTGAGATGTGATACAAAGGACCAGTGACCGGTCAGATAAACTCAAGAGTAAACTTAAATACTGTGCTATCAGCCGGGCAGTGGTGGCTCACGCCTTTAATCCCAGCACTAGGGAGGCAGAGGCAGGCAGATCTCTGTTGTGATTGAGGATAACCTGGTCTACAGAGTGAGTTCCAGGACAGCCAGGGCTGTTTCATAGAGAAACCCTTGTCTCAGAGGAAAAAAAAAAAGTATTGCTATCATTTTGTCTCAAGGTGTGATGTCATTTCTCCCAACTGAGGCATGTACTTATTTCAGGGATCAACCAGAAATAGCAGTAGTAGGGGCTGGGGTGGTGTCTCGGTGTCAAAAGCACTGATTGAACAATCATGAAGACTAGAGTTCAGATCCCCTGCACCCACGGAAAAGCAGATGGCAGTGTGCATCTGTCATCCCAGTGGGAGAGGTGTAGAGACGGGTGGATCATTGGAGCTCAAAGCCAGTTGGTGATCTCTAGGTTTAATTAAAGACCCTGTCGCAAAAAAAAAAAAAAAATAAGGGAGAGAGAAAGATTCCCAGCATTAACCTTTAGTCACCATTTGCACGCGTGCACCAGTGCATGCACACACACACACATGCACACACACCTAAAAAGACAACAAAGAAATGGTAGTGTGGTCAATGACTCTAGAAAGAAACATCTTGAGGGATAACATAAAACATCCTGTTGAATGGTTCTCTTTCCTTTAAGACCTAAAATGAAACCATGCGGCTAATTATCATGAAATCCGATTTTAGATTTAGTTCTATGTAATGCACTCCATCATTCCACATAGGGCTGTTAGGGTGGCAGCTATTGCTGCTGCTGCTTCTCTTCCTCCTTCCCCTTGTTTGAGACAAAGTCTCCTTGAATTCCAGGTTGTCCTTGAGCATCTGAAGGATGACCTTGTGCTGGAATTACAGGTGTATGCCACCACACTCCGTTTATGTGGTGTTGGGGATCAAACCCGGGGACTCATTCATGCTAGGGAAGCCTTCTACCAAGAGAGCTATAATCCCAGCACATGGGTGTTTGCTTGTTCTGTGTGTGCCTATAAGGTAAACAAGAATGGATCAAGCATCCTTTGGCATAACTCCTTCAAAGAATGTGGTGGTGAGGGCTGGGAACTTGGTTTGGAAGTTGCTGTTGCTATTTTCTGTAATACTACCATACAATGGATTCTTGTTCAGCAATGAAAAGGAATGAAGGACCGTTACACACTGTGACATAGCACCCATGTAAAAGAAACCAGACACAGGAGGCCAAGCACTGTAAGACTCCATTTGTATTGAGTTTCCAGAACTGGTAACTCCTTAGAGAGTGCATGCCAGGGACTCAGGGAAGTAGGGAGTGGAGATGAACTAGAGAAGAGCACCCAGGATCTCTCTTGGGTGATGAAATGGTCTAAAATTAGATTGTGGGGATGATTATACAACCCTGGATTAATTCAAAAGCACTGAATTGTAGCATTTAAAATAGATGAGAGCCTCACACAGTGGGATACATACCCATAATCCCGGAAGTTGGGAAGTGGAAGTTGGATAACTACCACCAATTGAATGATAATGTGGGCTACATAGTTCCAGTGACATATAGTAAGACCTTCCCTTTTAAAAAAGTGATTTTTCTAGTATATAAGTTATACCTGAAATCCATGCTTGCTTTGTTTGACCATACATACCCCATCCCATTAGATATATGTATGTAATTTAAGGGTAAATGAGAAAGGGGTATTGTTACTCACTAGGAATCACAAACTTCTGCTTTTGAAACAGGATGATATTTAAGAGGAAGTGTTGGCAATGGCAAGATGGCTCAGTGGGTAAATGCACTTGCTACCAAGTCGGATAACCCAAGTTCAATACTTGGAACCTACATGGTAGAAGGAGAGAAATGACCCTGCAATTTGTCTTTTGACCACAGTGTGTGTGTGTGTGTGTGTGTGTGTGTGTGATACAAAAAAATAAATAAATGTAAAGAACAGTTTCATGACACCAAGGCAACTGAAGATCTAGAAAGAGCTTTGGGTCATTCCTGGACACCAGACACTAAGCTGTGTGGGGAAGGATAAACACTGTCATCTTCCTAGAGGACAAGGTGCCTCTGTCCGAGGCTCTGGAGCGGTCTCAAGCATTCCGCAGTTTTACAGAAGAGCACCATGTGTGTGCTTTTCATCTGGCACTCCAACCTCTGAATGTGGGGCCTTTGAAGCTGCAGTTGTAACTGAGAAACAACAACAACCCCCCCCCCTAAAAAAAAGTAAGGCTTCAAAGACTTTCCTGAAATTGGTTTTTGGGGAGCCCTGAGGAACTTGGGTTTTGAGGGTGCTGCTGTTCAGGACAATGCCATCCTACTGGCAAGGTCTCGCTGTCACTGCAGGCAATTGAGAGCCCAGCCCATGAAGCTCCGCTGGCCATTAACTCAAGGCTCAGCACCAAGGAAGTTAAGTCTAACCCCAGTTTGCCATTCTCCCCTCTGGGCTTCAAATTAAAAATTACTTTTTTTGGATTTTTGGAATTGTAGGCATAATGAGAGGTTCAGACTGCCCATAGAATCAGGTTGCTGGTGATATTGCAAAGAAGAATTCTGGGCGCTGTCAGGCTCTTGCCTGCAATAAAGAAAATCTTTGCACTTGATTTGAACTTGAAAATTTTAAAGAATGATCTTCCAAGATCCTGAAGTGGTTTGTATGTGTGTGCTGTTTTAACTTTCATATGCATTTACATCAATCCTTGGCTTCTCTGGTGCCAAATAGATGTCTGAAGTCCCATTTGTAACTAGAGCGACATTAACCCGGACAGTGTAAAAGATGATGGATTAGGTCCCAGAGGGAGGAAACCTGGCGCCCAGCCATGTCATCATCTGCCCAGGAGATGTCTCCCCGAGTTTTGTTGGCTCCAAAATCAACATAGTTTTGCCATCCCACACTTAGATTCTAAAGCAGATGGTATGAGGGGGAGAAATCGAGAATTCCATATGGCTCGTGTGTCTTTTCTTTCTTCTTTTCTTTTTTTCCCTTTCCATACATAGTTCGCAGTTTCTTTCCGGGATGGGAGGGGGACATGGAGGTGTTGCCTGACCTGGCTGACCAGGAAGTCTTTGCCAAAGAAAAATGCCTCTCTCACCCATACAGTTACTAGCAGAGGCCACCTTACCCCAACTTCTTGTTCCCCACCAGAAAGATCAAGTTCGGTCCAATGTCTTTTGCCTTGACCCCTCCCCCATAGCTTGCTTGTTTTCTTTCTTTCTTTCTTTCTTTCTTTCTTTCTTTCTTTCTTTCTTTCTTTCTTTCTTTCTTTTTTGGCTGTAACTTCTACAGAAGTCACATTTTTAAGACTTGGTAGTTACTCTTACCATTACCGCCCCACCCTGCCGCCCCCAGACAGGCTCTTCTGCAGCCCACACTGGACCTGAACTGTCTGTGTAGATGAGAGTGACCTTGAACCCCTGATTCTCTGACTTGAACCTTCCAAGTGCTGCCACAGTTTTGTTTTATTTAATTTTATTTTTAGTTCCTTTGAGACAGGGTCTGACTATGTAGTCTTAGCTGTCCTGGAGTTCTCTATGCAGACCGTTCTGACCTCAGACTTGTAGAGACGCACCTTCTTTTGCTTCCCAAGTGCTGGGATTAAAGGCATATGCCACCACACCTGGCTCTGTGATAGTTTTAAATCCATTTTTTTCCTTATGAAGACACATGAGTAAGAATGATGGACAGGGAAGTTGTGGATGGGAGCTTGGGGAAAAGACACAACTGTCTCCCATCTTTCCCGATATGATCCAATTATGTGTCCGGGATGGTTCTTCAACACAGGCTGCAAACTAGCAGACTAAGAATGGCTGTTTATCCGTAAATCTGATGTTTGGACTTCAGTCTGAGAAGTAAAGACCTTCACTTACTTCACCAACCTCCAATTCTTTTTTCTGAATGTTGGCCGGTGGTGGCTCCCACCTTTAATCCCAGCACTTGGGAGGCGGATCTCCGTGAGCTTGATGCTCGCCTGCTTTACAGAGATAGTTCCAGGACAGCCAGGGCTACACAAAGAAACCCTGTCTTAAAAAAATCAACCAAATGGAAACAACTCTGATGCTTGGATTGAGATTCCATAGGTAAGTCCAGATGTCCAAACAAGGAGCATGACCTCTTGTTTGTGTAACAGGATGACGAGTGTTGGGATAGGCAAACTTGAGGACGGGTTGGTGCCCAAGCTAAACAACTTGCATTACCAAGAATGGATCCCTAAGTAGCTGTGTAGGGTTACTGAGAGTGAGTGCCTGAAGGCACCTTGAGGTCACTGTGGCGTTTAGGCAGTTCATCTGCCCCCTTGACTGCTGACCTTGGAATTTCTCCCTCGGGATCTGCTTCAACCTGACCTGGAAGAGGGGCGCTACTGTCCCTTAGGACCACGCTTTCAAAACTTAAGGATGTATGGCCACTAAGTTTTAGGGTCGTATCTTCAAACACTTGAAATGTATCTCAAGAGAGAAATCCCTTTCTTACTATTTTGACATGCCTCAGGAACATGGTACCTGTCTGTGGTGGGGTTTCCTCCATCATTGGAGGGGGTGGGCATGTCGTGTAGGTTCTGATAGCACTTGTCACTCTGTTCCCTAGAGTGTAGGTAACTGTAGCTTTCTGAGTGTGTACATTGGAAGCTGGGGAAGCTCTCTGCTTATGATATGCTTCTAGCCACTTGGGGTTTTCTGGTTCAGTGGACGTGAAGACAATGAGAGAATATCGTAGCTCTGATTCACGCTCTGAAGTCTTCTGCTTTCCGGGATTAGTTTGCTTTTTATTTTTATAAAATGATATCTGTTGTACAGTAACTATTCCATGGCTTAATTAGAAAAAAAACTATAATCAGCCATAAAGAAAACTCTCCTTGATTGTTTACAAACATTCCAATTTGGGGCTGCTATTTGGCCAGTACATGTGCGGCACTTGTTTGTGTCACAGTGGCCCAGTGAGTCCCCATGGCATCAGCTTACCTGGCCTCTTACTCTTGTGTATGCTCCTTAGCTTAGAGTAGGCAAGCAAAGAAAGTAAAAGCGGGGAAGACAATCAGCCCTGGATGTCAATCTGGAGCTGTCTGTCAGGCACAGCAGATAGTGTGAGGACCACAGCTTCGATCAGTCAGAATGAGCTTTGCGAGTAGTGGTGTCTGCTCGCTTACTCCTACTGCTGCTGCTTCACAGTTTTTTCAGTTACAAGTATTTCATTTTGCCTTGGCATCTTTTGACCCTCTTGGAGGTAAGTGGAGCTATGGCTGCCATGGCTGGGAAGAAAGCATTGGCAGTGTGAGTCGTCCCATCTCTTCCGGCTGTGTCCATTTGGTCATTCCGATTCACTTCCAAATAAGTCCCACACATAACCAGTTTCTGGGTCTGTGCCAGGATGATACTAAATGGAATGCTCCTGCTCTCAAGAAGTCGTTTTGATAGGTTGAGCCGTTCTCTGAAACTTATGCTTGGATTTTATCTAGACATTTCCAAGGAGTGCTTTTGCCCTAGGAGAGTAACGCCTGTGAAGAAATGCCTGCCTGGTAGGAGACACATGGGATTGGAACCCTCTCACTTTCCCTTATTTTCCTGTGCTTCCTGTGCAGTTTCCTGGGGGTAACTAATGGAAATTTCCATGGGGGTTTTGATACCACCCATTGTGTTTTGATAAAATTGTATATGAACCAGTCATACCCATTACAGATGACCTGTGGCTACTTGCCCATAAAATAAGTAAATAAATAGATAGATAGAGAGATAGATAGATAGATAGATAGATACATACATACATATATACTTATGTACGTACATACACACATTGCTTTAAAGTGGCAGTAACAAGCATACATAGATGCAACAAAATACCTGATAAAAGCAGCTTAAAAGGGTTTATTTGGGCTCATGATTTGAAGATGTAGACCAGCCGTTCTCAAGCTGTGTGTCAAGACCCCTTTGGTGGTCAAATGACCCTTTCACGCAGACCACCCGAGACCATCGAAAAACACAGAGATTAACATTATGATTCATAACAGAAGCAAAATGACAGTTAAGAGATAGCAATGAAAACGTTTTATGGCTGGGGGTCAGCACAGCATGAGGAACTGTATTAAAGGGTCGCAGCATTGGGAAGGCTGAGAGCCGCTGGTGAGGCCATCATGGTGAAGAAATCATGGTAGCAAGAACATGAAACAGCTAGTCCCATTGCATCCCTAATGGAGGATCAGAGAGAGTTTAAGCAGGTGTTGTGCACGTTTTCTTTTATATTCAATCCAGGACCACAGCCCATGGGATGTTGCTACCTTCCCACCTCAGTTAACCTAATCTAGAAACCCCTGCACAGCCCTGCCCAGAGGCTTGCCTCCATGATGAGTCTAGATTCTGTCAAGTTGACCATCACCCTGAGACTATTTCAAGGGTTTAAGTCTTTGCTTCCTTGTGTACTAAGTATGATGATATTATGCCATGCCCAAAGATCACCAAGCCCTCTTTAATCCCTTCCTTGTTGCTCCCTCCCAAATCAACCTCTGCTTTGCCTTCTCTCTGGATTCCTGTGCTTTTCCTAGAATGGCCTTACAAACATGGCTTCACATAAGTTCTCTTGCCCTTTCTCATTCCATTCCCACAAACTGGCATGTGACATCAATTGCTTAATAGCTCCATGGCTTTGTCTGATTTTCATCCTTCCTGCTTCCCTTGAAGACGCCCTGTCCCCTTTGAATAAAACTCAGCAAGACGGATTCTGCCTCCAACCACATCTGAAGACTTCAGCTTTGCACCCACTCGGGCCCAGCCCACACACCAGTGCCAGATGACTCTCACAGGCACATCTCTGATCATGTCACTTGCCTGCACACAAACCTGCCCCCTCTCCTGCTTGCTCAGGCTGGCTTGACTGCCTCCTACAGTTGGAGGAGGGCCCACCTGCCTTTCTTTCCAACGTCTCCTAACACTACCCTGGTGTCCTTGAGAGACTCAGCTAAACCTTGGCTCCCACACCACGTTGAGACAGCACTCCTTCCCCAGTGCCTATCATGGAAACATATGTGCTTCCCAAGGCCTAGCTACACAGTCTATCCATAGACCCATTTGACAGCATCTCACACTACCCAAGGACATCGATCCCGTACCTCCCTCCCCACGTCCCTATGCTGCCTCTTCCTACTCTCATGGAAAGTTCTGTACTTGTGTGTTACTCCCTCACCATTCACTATTAAGGACCAGTGTCGGGAAGGGCTAATGAGTGTCTTCTTTCTTGGATTTGTTTCCCAGTCTCCAAGCTACATCCTCAGTTCAACTTACATATTAAAACAATAATGAAACCTATCCTATGTTATCCTAAATAGCATTTTCAAAGGATATTTAGTGAGAAGAGTAAATACTGTTGTTGTTGTTTTTGTTTAATCTTTCTAATATGGGACTTCATGTGAGGCAGCTAGATTCTGCCTCTGCCTCCGCATTCATTCAGTGCTATCTTGGCTTCTCTTGCTTTAATTTAGATAGATGGAGAAAACTCCATCTCACACAGGTATGAGGTTGGAGGAGACTTTCAATGGCCTTTTAAAATAATTTCAGAATTTGAAATTCTTTTCTGCCATTGACAAGATTAACCATCAAATAGCAGTTTCTTTGTAAAGGAATATCTTATCACACATTCTGCAGGGTGCTCAGAAGACAGCTTGTACAAGCCATTGCTCTCATTCCACTGTGTGGGCCCCAGGGATGGAACTGGGTCATCAAGCTTGGTGGCAAGCACAACTTTACCCATTGCTTCATCTCCTTGGCCTAAGTAGTGGTTTCTTAAAGAACGGTTCACAGTGTGACATCTGAAACCGTATTGATGACCGTTTTGTATCCCGCTCTATTAAAATCCATTGCTGTAACCTGGACTTTGATTGGCTCTTATATACAGAAATATACACACTTATTATTTGGAAAACACTAGCAGTGTGTATGTGCTTGTGTCTGAATTCCCAATATTGACACATTTTATTAAACCACATAAAATCCCATGTCTCCATATCACTGCCAAGACTTCATCCTGAAGTCGTCTGAGCTAGGGAAACTGTCAGTCTCGCTGTGGCAGGTACAAGTTTCCCCAAGTTCATTGGCAATGGATACCATCAGCTGTTTCCTTTGAAATGACAAGCTGTTCGCTTAGTTCACTTCCCAGAAAATGTCTTCCAAATAACTATGTCTGAGTAACTACAGCCTGTCAGAGCTTCTTTCTAGAAAATGAAAAACAGCGTTCCATGAGAAAAGGTGCTAGGTGGGTTTGTAACACAATCGAACCAGAATTTCCCCAAAGGTTACGGACATCTGGTGATGGGCGATGTCTATCCCAGCGCTCTGCGCTTCCTCCGCATTCATGGTACAGAACGTGCTAATAGGCGGTTTCGGGGTTGTGATTGAATAAAAGTCCCATATTTTAACATCTGTGGCACTGTAGATGGACGGACGTCTGCTTTGTACCGAGGATGCTTTGACACGAAACCAGCTCCGCAGTTTGCTTTCTCCTGCCGCGATGCTGCGTGCTGAAGAATGTGCTTACTGCACTTCGGAGCCGCTGCCTGCTTTCTGCTGTGGCATCAGCGCTTTTCCTGTGCAAAGGTCACTACAGCGGCAACGTAAATAACGCCTTCGTGGTGTTCGAGAAAGTTTGGAGCCCGCGGGCCTCCTGAAAGGGCCTCACAATCTCCCAGGGCTCAATCTAGCTCCTTTCAAAAGCTCTACCTTCCTGGCTTGGTCAGGGGTGGGGGGTGGGGGTGGGGAGCTGGCAGTCGTGAACCGGAAAATCTTCTGGGAACTGGTCAGAAAAACAGCAGTTTGCTTATCTCCATGGACTTACACAGACTGAAGAGTGTGTGTGTGTGCGTGCGTGCGTGCGTGTGTGTATGTGTTGCGGGGAATGCACTTGTGGATGCCAGAAGACAATTGCAGATATCATCCCTCAGGTACCACCCACCTTGTTATTTGGAGACAGGTTTTCCATTCATCCTGGCGCTGTCCTAGTGAGCTAGACTGGCTGAAGAGCAAGACCAGGGGAGCGGCCTCTCTCTACCTCCACAGCACTGAAATTAGAAAACTCCACCTCGCATTTTCACGTGGCTTCTGGAGATTCAACTCAAGGTCTCATGGTTGAGCAGCAAGCCCTTTACTGCCTGAGCTCTCTAGCCCCTAGACAGAGTTCTGCATGGGGAAGTGTGCCGCTGTTTTTCTCCAGTGGAGCTCTGAAGGCTCTTCCTGAAAAGGGTCTGGTGTAGTTATCCATAGCCAACCACTCAGCTCTGCCTTTGGGACTTGACTAAAACGAATGTGGGCGGCCATGTGCTAATAAAGCTTTATTTATGGGTGCACAAGTTTGAATTTCATATACGTTCCATATGTCACAAAATATTTTTTCAAGCCTCCCCTTTCTGCCCCATTTAGACAAGATTGGGCTCACTTAGGGGTAGTATGAACACAGAACAAAGGAATAGCCCAAACTGGCCTTGAACTTGTAATCTCACTGCTTCATTTTCTTTGTCATTTAGTTTCTGTCCTATACTACCACAACTGGCTACCTAGAAATGCAAAAAGCATTCTTCATTTGTAGCTGTAAGAAGAGCAAGCCAGATTTGCCCCATGGGCCAGTTTGTTGACCTGTGTACTGTGTCCTTGGTTTTCCATTGAAATCACTGGGAAAGCGGAAAGGCTCGAACAACAAACTCTGCAGTTTCTTATCAACAGGAAATTCCAATCTAATTGATCCAGGCCAGTGGAGCCTAGACGTCAGGATTTCCAGATAGTTCTAATGTGCTAGAAAGAGCAAGACCTGCGGGGGAAAAAAAAGTGAATTTTATTGTAAACATTTTTTTCTTAAAAAAAAAAAAAAGAATTTGGGGACTGAAGAGATGGATCAGCAGTTAAAAAGCATTTGCTACTCTTTCAGTGGACCCAAGTCTAGTTCTAAACATAGATATCAGGCAGCCTACAACTACCTGTAAGTCCAGCTCCAGCCTATAGTCCCCATGGGGCACCTGCACTCACGTGTACATACATGCGTGCATACATACATACACACAATTTTTTTTAAATCTTAGACAACTAGTGAAAAAATCAAATCCTAAGACCAAGGTCGCAGCATTGTAACCTCAGAGCCAGGTTCTTCACCCTTAGCATCAAGTGCAGGCACCGCCCTCCAAGCCTATTAACCCCAAACTAGCTCCAGACAGTCGCAATGGCTCCTGAGGAAGAAGAAGGCCCCTGGTTGACAGGTCTAGATAATGTGACTTTTTGTTTAGAGTATCTCAGGCATTCTTCTCTTGGACTATATTGACATTCGGGGCCTGATAAGACTCTGTCGTGAGAAGCTAGCTGTCTTGTACACTATAGAATATTTACAGCATCCCTGACCTGTACCCACTTGATGCCAGTAGCATCCCTACCGCCAGCTGTTACAACCTAAAATATCAATAAACTGCCAGATGTCCCCCTGGGGCACAACCATCCCCTCTGAGAATGCTACTTAGCATCCCGGAGGCTTCTGCGCACTGTCGTTAACTGCAGGATTTTAGCTGCTTCCATTCCCCCGTAGCTGGTGGTCTGAACATTGCAAAAAATAACTCCTTTCCTTTTTAATTTTGTATCTTGGTAAGGGGGCAAGGCATGCCCTGGGTAGAGGGGAGTATGGTGTATGTATGTGTGTGACATTCATTCCCTGGGGAAGAATCTGAGCCCTTGTTCCCGCTGGCCCTCCTTCTGAGCCAGCATTAAATCTGCAGCCAAGATCACGGATGACTTGGGCAAATCACTTGGCCATTATGAACTCACAGCCATGGCAACGGCCATCCGCAAGCCCGAGGACAAAAGGTGTTTTATTCTGTTGTTCTGCACAAAAGGTTCTAGGGATGCGGGGGGACAAACGGCCATTGACAGTGAGAGGCATTGATGTGTACTTTTTTCTCCTTTCTATGTGCTTTATATTTAAACTGTCTTAGACCAATAACAGTGGAGCTTTTGTGTGAATCAAACCTAAAACTATCTTTACACAGAGACCCCCTAAACAAAAGCTTAAGATATTAGCTCAGAAGAGGTTTGGGAGTTTAGTGAAAGGGATTGAGAATTACTAGTAAAAACATGTTTGAAACCCTGGCATTTTTTTTTTCATTTTAATATAAGATCACAGCAATAAGAACTGTGGGGGGCAGCGCTTTTCTTGTCCCTCCGGTTTGTGGTAACTAATATAATGAATGCTGATTTGAAGCTTGGGAAAATTCAATTCTGTGGGTTTGCAAGTGTACTGAAGCAAGACATTACTCTTCCTTAATGAGCATTGGTTTTTCGCAGCCTGGTCCTCTGCTGATACAGAATGCCACCCCCATACTTCAAAACACTTGCCTGGGACTTCCTAACTGGGAAGCTAGGCTGAACCTAAGGCCCACTCCCTTTGCCGGTATGCACATCTGGCACCTTGGTGGGGGTGAGGGGTGCATGTAAATCAGCTTTCTCCAGTGGTCCCAGATCTATTGTTTCAGCCCCTGCCTGCATCCGGGTAAAGGTAGTTTTAACTGTGAGCAGTGCTGAGGCTATCAGGGCTTCCTTGTTTCCCAGAAAGCACCGGAGTTAAAGTCTTTCAAAACAGCAGAACAATTCAGAACATTTTCATTTTGTTTTTCTTCCTGGGAGCCCCAAAACTAGCCATTTGGTCTAGAAGTGGCTAGAATGTTGTGATCAAATCCTAGGAGGCCTTTTTTTCTTTCAGGGGGTGAAGTGTTCCAGGTGCTATGTGAAAGTAGGCATTTTACACGGTCTCAGAATACCACATCTGATCCCGAGGAGATGGAATTGCTGACTCGGATGGCTTCTCCAGCCTCTGCATACCACTCCAGGAAGAGGGGGGCTCGCTTAGCTGATTGGTAGAAGCTACCCCCAAGATTCTGCATAGCTCTGTCACTCCGAAACTCCCCACTTCTCAAAGCTACAGTTGTTCCTCCCAGAACCACCCTGTGCAAGGCACTTCCAAATAACACACGTTTCCTCCCTCTCCCTCTGCTCCTGTATCACTTCTTGGCTTGGGGGCTAAGAGCAAAGGGAAAGAGAGTGCAGCCTGGACCGGCTTTGAATTCACACTTCTACCTCAGCTTCCTGAGTGCTGGCATTAGAAACGTCTAATGCCAGCTCTTAGCTCTTCTTGATCCCTGGAAGTTTTTGTTGCCGTCCAATAGAAGCTGTTGGCCTCAAGTTTAGCGTTGCTGAGTTGCAAGTCATCTTGCATGACCCCCATCTGTTTCCCTGCTCTCAAACGTTGAATGGCTCCGTGTGATTCTGAGGATGCTTTTGTTGACACAGAAAAGCAGCTGTTACCTCAAAGTGAGAGCTCATTCTAGAAGCGAATGTGACTCACCATGTCCCAGGAACACAGATTCAGACCCCTAAACACCACATTCCAACATGGTAATAGTTTTCATTTTTTTTATAGTAACAGAACCAAGAAATTTTATAAACCAAAGGTTTTTTTTTTTTTTAATACGTAGGTGAGGCTGGGCTGTGATGGCACACACCTTTTATCCTAGCACTCAGGAGGCAGAGGCAGGTGGATCTCTGTGAGTACCAGGCCAGTGTAGTCTACAAGAGCAATTTCCAGGATATGGTCCAAGGCTACATGGAAACCCTGTCTCGAAAAACAAAAAACAAACAAAAAAGAAAAAAAAAACAAAACCCTAGGTGAGAACATCAGACGGACAGATGGCAGAAAGTGAGGAGATCTCTGTTGAGGGTCCGAGAAGCTATCTCAGTGCTTTGGGTTGGTAGAGACTAGAATCTAGTTGTATATTTCAAAAGGATCTACCTAGTAAATCATAGAGGGAAACATTATATCAAACACAAAGGTGGCCAATGACAGTTAAGAGGACTAAAGATAGACCAGGTTTATTTGGCTTTGGACCTGCAACATTCCAGGTTTCTACAATCAGGGAAACTAATCAGTCAGTCAGTAGAATCTTTGTCTGGAGAAGGGTGGGTGGAGGGCTTTTGAGACAAGGTCTCACTCTGTAACCCCTGACTGGCCTGGAACTCACCATGTAGGCCAGGCTGATCTTGAACTCACAGAGATCCCCCGCCTCTGCCTCCTGAGTGCTGCAATTAAAGACGTGCACCACCACACCCAGCAGGAATCTTTTAGTACATTCAAGAATTAGTAAAGAGACCTGATGGCCCCTACATGATCAAGCACCTATAGACAGGCATGTTCTCACCACTCCAGCTCTGGGTGAACTGTCTCTGGCTCATTTCCCCCTGGTGGTCTTTGAATGGACCTTGTGCTCTCCCTCCACAGGATTTTCCTTCATGTTCTTCTCACTCCCTGGATCACTCTTCCTCCCCATCTTTCCCTCCCTTTACCTAATTCATTCTTGGGTTTAAGTTCGAGACACCATCCCTAATCACCCCCTGAAACCCGAGTTGTCCCCACTGTTCCCTTTCCTCACACTTTTTAATTTAAAATGGTTTAATGACTTCCTCGCCCTCCATAAACTGCAAGCTTCAACAGAGTATAGATGACACATATCTTAGCTCCCCACTGAATCCCTAGCACCTAGCACAGGACATGAAAGGCATTCAATGAACACTGTCTACCCTTTGAAAGGCATGGAATAGCTGGCCATCCTTGATTTGGTCCAGGATCCTGCCTCACAACAGGTCCAATAAATAAGACTGTATTCCAAAAGACCCCAGCACTTGTAATAATGGTTAAGGGAAGGGACTTCTTCAGTTGGAGTGAAAGCCAAGCTGTGCCTTCACATAGACCTATGCTATCATAGCTGCTTCTTCGAGGATTTAGAAATGCTACCATTAGCCAAGGATAGTTCTTCATAGCCTGCTGTCCACCATCTTTATATGTATATTGTTCCATACACTCTGTCCAGTTGTCTTGTTTCAGGCAGAAAGCTAAATTTCATCTTTGTTCTTCCTCCATCTTGACCAAAAGCAAGAACTGTTTTATGGAGTTCGAGTTCATTATGGTCGAATTTGGCTTGGCGTAGAAGAAAGCAGCTGGAACTGGCCCAGTAAGGAACTTGTATCAGGGTAACTGATCTCAAAGTTAGGCTTCCGAGAGTGTTGAGGGCTTATATGGTAGGTGGTATAGGTACGGTAGAGAGCAATCCAATTAGGAGTAGCTGGATAGTCACCACACAAAGAATTTTAGTTCTTTAGATAACTGGGCAACAAAGCTAGAATAGGCTCTATGTCCACCGGTAGTAGTATTTCCTTATCAGTTTTTTTTCCCATGTCACATATAAAAACTTTCTAGTTGCATTGTCTGGTAGAGTCTGTAAGAGTTGTATCTGTGTGTGTGGTTTCAGTTTGGGGGGAGTCATGGTTCCCAGCCACAAATGAAGCCGTCTGCTGGAAATGCATGCTGGTCAAGATTGGCATTCGCTGATGTGGTTGTGATTTCCCCCAAGTCCCTGAATCCCTGGTTTCCCCGGCTGTGACAAGGCTAGATCCACAACACTCAGTCGATGCTCTCTCTAAGAGTGAGAAATTGCAAAGAAACATTAGCCTTGATCGAGTGTTGAATTTGGGACTGAATGCCATTGTTCTTTTAACCCCACTTGTGTTTTTGAGCCTGGGAGCAGCTGTGATAGTTCCTTTGAAAAAAGGCAGAATACTCTAAGCCTCTGGATGAAAGAGCCTTTGAAAGCAGCCACGGTGGATTTGGGAGGTTGTGCTCCATTGTTAAGGGCTGAATGAATATGCTATACTGTAACACTTAAACCTAACTCCTAATGGCAAGAAAAGATGTGGCTTGTTAAAAATATATGTGCACCCAAACTATCCCGAAATGAAGGAGCGCTTTATCAGGTTATATATCATGATCATCACATGAGTGAGGAAGCCATTGCTGTACAAACCTTCCTGCCCCATCTCCAGTATGAATTGCTTTCCCTTCTGGTTTCCCCCCTTCCTCCTCTCTGCTTTCCACCACTGGTCCTCCGGTAGTCTGTATCCTGACCCTCATGATGCTACAGTTCTGACTATGCACCACTAGATAGCCGTGAATGTGATTCAACACAACACAATAAAAGTTACTTGAAACATGAGGGTTTATTAAAAGTTTGTTTTGTGATTCAGTTGTGCAATTCTTGAGTGTGAGCTTTGTAAATGACAGGGTGCATGTGCCTGAGGGAAGTTTATTCTCTGATGCAGTATCAGACTGATCTTGAAGGTGAAAGTATCTTATTTCGGATGTGTGTGCCCAGTGCTAAGCACAGTGCTTGACACTCACCCACTAAGTCTTCAAAAGTACCTCATGAATGAAATCCAAGGGGATTTCATTGGGTTCAGTTAGAACCCAGTTCATATTAGAGACAAGCAAATAAATGGTAAGTCTGAATTTTGTGATAATGAAACATGGTGTATGTGCAACGTCCATTATGGCAGCCACTAGCTCTGGTGGTTACCCAGGGAACGTGGCCAGTGTTACTGAGGAAATGAAGTTCTCTTTTCACTTCATCGTAACTAACTTAAATTTCAATAGACACATGTGTCAGTTACTGCTTGCTCAGCTGGCGTGGTCCTGCAGCCATACAGCTCTAATAAAGGCCAGATACAACAGCAAGCATCCACCCTGTCCTTCATGTTATCATAGAAACGGAGAATAGGAGGGGATGGATTGTTAATGATCCAAAACACATTGCTCTATCTTTTATCTTTTGGGACAGATCAAGGCCAAGGATGTTGTTTCTTTTAGTTTTAGGAGCCTGGAGAGAATTTGCATTCCTTCCACTCAGTCCCCAAGAAAGTCATGTATCCAAAAAAAATTGAACAACTCCAACATCCATGTTCACAAATCCCAAGTGTCCAGACTTCTTTAAGGAATTAACTTGCTAATGAAGTTGGAACCGTATCATGCACTGGCTCTATTTAATGAGGCTTTGCATATCTGTTTCAAAAAGTTGGACCTTCCTGAATAAAACTGGTTGTCATTTTGAAATAGGAGGATGCAAGGCTCCTTGGGAAAACCCTGATATTTTGCATTTTCTAATGAGCTAAAGGGCAGTTTCAGAAAGCAGAGCATCCAGTCACTTTCTGCGGTAGAGCGAAATGAATGTTACCGTCACATGGGATACTCAGCTAAGGAAAGTTCATCACTGGTTTGTTCTGCTGGCTTTGCCATCCCTGAATCCTATGAAGACCATTTGATGGGAAGCCTTTTTAGTGGCTTAGTGCGCTTACCCCGAGCTAATGAATTGCCCTTGATTGCTGTTGAGCATGTTAATGCATTTAAAGTTGAATTTGCTCTGACAGGCCATTTACTGGAGGGTCTGGATAATATAAACATGGATGGGAGGTCAGAAGAGCTACAGACATTATCCCCAAGGCCAACACTGTGATAACTAGAAGATAAATGTCTCTAAACTAAAAATGTTATCTGGCCATGGAGGTCAGGCAGACCTTTATGAAGACCTTTATTTCAAGGAAAAGTTTCTCTAAAAAAGAGATAAAGGGACCAGATAGTTTGCTCAGTGATTAAGAGTACTTCTTGTTGCAAAGGGCCTGGTTTCCATCTCCAGCACCTACAGGGAGGCTCTTCACCTCCTTTGGCACGAGGCATGCAATGCATAGAGGTATGTACATGCAGGCAGAACACTCATACACATAAAATAATAAAAATAAATCTCTTTTTAAAATTAGATAAACGTCTCACCTTCTCTATACCAAGTGTGAAGTCTGGCTCTGTCTCCTTCATTTCACTTCATAGAGTCTCATTTTGTCCTTTTCCTCCCCTCTTCTGTTTCTTTTTTTCCCCTTCAACTACTTAAAATCACCTACTGGGTTTGGGTTTCTGACTCTAAGCATGTGGCATGTGTGTTAAGACGGAAACTGGGGAGGAGGAGGACTGTAAATGAATTGCTTGTGCTGCCTAGGCTAGAGAGGGGAAATTTTTATTAAACAGCTGAGGTAATTTCTGGTATCATTTGGAAGCAAACTTGGGTGGACCCTCTTGGGTGGATGTTGGTGACTTGGTACTTCAGTACCTTTGAGGCCCTTTCCGAAATGATCCCCTTGGTATTTTTCCAAACCTGGCAACAGTCTAATTACCACATTGGATTCTTCCAGGCTCCCAGGACAAGGGCTTGGGGAAAGCCATCAGGTGCTACAGCAGTAGATGTATTTGCAACCCCAGAAGGCTGGATTTCGAGAAAACCGGACTGTGGCTTCTCTTCATGGAGACACAGTGGCTCTACAGTCCTCTCCTTTGTCTTTCTCAGTAGAATGGGTGCTCCTATTATCACTTGGACAGGTGCCCCTCTGCCTCACAGTCAGTCAGGAAGCTCTCTACTTAGGTTACATCTCATAAGTGACAGTTGATGGCTGTCAACTCACTACTTTGGGAGACTCTGAATTACAGCTGCACTTTCCTTAGGAGTACCAGGGTCCTCACTCACAGAATGTGATACCATGGCAACTGCCCCTGTGGTCCTTGGGGTGTTCACATATTAGTCATAGAGTTGAGAAGGGTGATGGAGTTAGATATGTATATGCAAATGGTGGTGTTCATGAACACCAGAGGCATCCCTGCCCATCATGGTTGCCTTTTTCTCCTTTGGTCTAGGTTGCTTCGAATGCTGCATCAAGTGTCTGGGAGGAGTTCCCTATGCCTCCCTGGTGGCCACCATCCTATGCTTCTCGGGAGTCGCCTTGTTCTGTGGCTGTGGGCATGTGGCTCTCGCGGGCACCGTGGCAATTCTTGAGCAACACTTTTCTACCAACACCAGTGACCATGCCTTGCTGAGCGAAGTGTGAGTATCCTCTTCCCTTTAGACATGTATTTAAGATGCAACGATCTCAGTGTTTTTTGACAGGCTACCCTGTCCTCAAGCAGAAAATCAACACCTTTGATTAAAGCTTGCTATATTCAGGTAGAAAAAGTCCACAAGGGATGGGGATGTAGTTGAGCTGGTAGAGTACATGCTTCCATGCACAAAACACTGAGATCCATCCCCAGCTCTGGAAAGACTGAGCATGCCTGTATTCCCAGCACTCAGGAGGTAGAAGCAGAAGGCTCAAAAGTTCAAGTTCATGGTCATATTTATTTGTATACAAGAAATTCTCAGAGAATAATTTTTTTAAATATTAGAAGTTCAAAGTCATAGCAAATTTGAGGCCAGTCTTGGATATGAGACCCTGCTTCATGGAATAGAAAGGAAATGGGGGGGGGGGGGATCCATGATACAAAAAAAGGAAAAGGCCAAGAATGTAGTGGGTATTTGAGGCCCAGGGTAGATTCTCCTTTGCATATGGCAATGTGTACATAGTCCACACAGTAGTGGTAGATGTAGCGACTGTAACACAGTGACGGGTTGATGCTGTAGAGCGCCCTACCAGACCATTGTCATTGTTCCCATGTAACAAGAACCCTCTAGTTTACCCCCTGAAATGGATGCTCTGTGGAGGACTCACTCAAGTCTAAGTCAACAGGAACAGTACTTCCACATCAATTCCATATCTGAGCAGGAGATCTAAGCCCAGAGCATCCCAATGCAGCAAAGGGGAAGTTCTGGAAACAGCGCTGGCCCTCTGTCTTCCTACTCTGCAGTGATTCTCAGGGGAAGCTCAGCAGGTCTCAGGCTTGATTTCATGACTGCAAACGCCGCTGCCATATGTACTTGCTGCAAGTAGCTTCCCCTTGCTCGATTCCTTGGGCCTTTTTGTTTAAGTTCCAAAGGTTCCATGTTTGTGGGTTGTACTTGTGAAATAACCGTCAGAGTGGCAAAGGCATAAATGACCATTTGTGGGATCACAATGAAATGACTTTTAGTTTGGACATTGATGGTCTTGCTATGGCCTTGACTGCCCCTGGCCCTGCTTCTGCCTCCAAATACTGGGATTACAGGTATCAATTACCAGGCCTGGCAAACTTCACATTTTAAAATCTGTTCACGAATGGCATCTAAAGAAACGAGCAAGGATGAGAAGGCTGCATTGGGGGGAAGTCAACCCAAACAAATGTGCGTAACAGATGCATGTGTGGAGGGCTGGGGCCATAGCCTGATCAGTAGCATGCTTGCCTGATATGTGTGAAGCTCTGGCTTGGATTTTAAAGCACTCCACAAACAAGGTCCACACACCTGTAGCCCCAGTGCTCAAGTGGGTGGAGGCAAGAGGACCAGAAGTTTAAAGTCATCCTCGGTGTTGAGGCATAAATATGTATTGGAGCCAGATGAGAGTGGCCATGGCTCAGGAACACAGATGTAAGGTCAGCCCAAATTCCATGTCCCAGCATGAAAGCAGCTTCGTGTTTTATAGTAACAATCAAGAAGGTCACAGATCAAGTCACTCTTCAAATGCACTGATGCAAACATCAGAAAGGCAGATTACAGCAAAGCAGCGACCCTCTCTGATGGCCTCAGGGACTCTCTGATGGCACTTGTAGCTTTTGGTTGGTGGAAGTTAGTGCTCTACCAAGTTAAGACATTCCAAGGATTTTTTTTCTTTTTCTCTGTTAGTCGTGGGGCGTTAGGTCTGGCACAGAGGTGGACAAAGAATGGCTATTTGGGGGGGGGGATTAAAGATAACCCAAGCTAAACTGCAATTAGGCTCTGGACCTGTCCAAAGTCACTAATTACTAACCACTTAATAAGCCTTGTAGAAGCTCCAGTTTGAAATGGCAGAATCTTTCTGCGAACCTTTGCTTACATCAGTTATATAGCAAGTTTAAAACTCATCTGGGATACATGTCATCTTGTGCTTTCTTGAAAAAAAAAAGATGTACAGAAATCTACAGAAAAGAAATATCAGGAAGGGAGTATTAACCCAATTAGCTAGTGATCTTAATCCACGGCTCTCAAACTTCCAAGCAAGTTTACAATCAGCCCTCACTGCAGAGCAGCTAACGAAATCTCTTGGAGGTGTTATCCAGGTACCAGTAGCTTCTGAAACAACCCAGATGATTTCAGGGGGAGCCAAAGCCTGAAGATCTGCCAAAGTTGGGAATGAACTTTCTGTAACTTGCCTGTAAGGGGACAATCCCAGCACTTATGTAACAAAAATCTGCACAGATTTCTCCTTAGAGATACCCTGAGGGCTGACTTAGGTATTTTCTCCGAATAGCATCTACCACCAAGCCTGGTTGGGAAGCATTTTGATATGTTTGGAAAAGCATGCTGTCTACTGAACCAGGGTTCAAACACCTACTTTGGCACTGTGTGACTTTGAGTGGGTAGCTTGACTCCTCAGTGTCCATGTTCCCTGTAAAAGGGAGATATAAACATCCATCACACAAGACTACATCAAAGAAAATGCTTGCCTGTTGCTTGAGAAGGCTGGCTATCTCTCCCACAGGCCTATCATGGAAAGACCTGGGCTGCTAGAATGGGCAGAGATGTCCCTATGGGCTGCTCTATGGGCTGCCCTATGGGCCTTCTGAGGCCACCAGACATGGCACAGGAAGGGTGCCTCGTGTCCCTACTCCACAGTGCTTCTCACATTTGCAGCCATCTTCTGTTCACAGGATCCAGCTGATGCAGTATGTCATCTACGGGATTGCATCCTTTTTCTTCTTGTATGGCATCATTCTCTTGGCAGAAGGCTTTTACACCACAAGTGCAGTGAAGGAGCTGCACGGTGAGTTTAAAACAACTGCCTGTGGCCGATGCATCAGCGGAATGGTGAGTACTAAACCTGGGTACTCGGCAGAGCCATGCGTGGCTGCGTTTCTTTCTACTAGGAAACTAGGAGCTGTTCAGGGAGGGTCCATGACACAAATACTGTTCTTACCAACATGGCCATAGGGATTTGAAAACCTTTGTGTTGTTGAGAAAATTTGTGACTGGTAGTATTAAGCCAAATATTTCCCTTTTGCCGGGCTCTGTTCTAGAGGAAGATAAATCTTCAAAGCCAGGGTTAAGAACTGTTCCATCACGAAGGTAAAACTTGACATATGGTAATGCGCATGTGTTTGTTGCCCTGGGAATCAAACCCAGAGCCTTCTGCATCCTAGGCAGGTACTGTACCAGTGAGCTACGTCCCATCACTTATACAGGTTTTACACATGATATATCCCTATCCAACTGTTGCCCAGACAGCTGGACGTGTTGCTAGTTATTGGAAGAATGGTCAGATGTAGAGAAAATATTTCGAAGTTGAGAAAAGTACTAATGCTGAGGAAGAAACGAGAGGCATGATGTGGGCCCTCCCAGGAGGAAAGCATCAGCCCGCAGGCCAGGGCTGTGGAATTCCTACTGTATAGTAGTGATGTGATTGCACCCCACTGCAGGGGAGGTGGAAGATAGTACTAGGAAGGGGAAGATGTGGGTCTGACTTCCAGCACCAGGGTAGTCCACTGTTCACAGCAGTTTCTGTGAAGGAGACACGCTGATTGGGGTGGAATTCTTCGTGACTTAACGATCTGAACCTGGCCATGGATGATATTATCGGTGCTATTATATTAAGTTTCTTAAGGTAAATGTGGGGCTGGGGGGACGGCTCTGTGCGTGAAAATGCTCACCGTGCATACATACTATTCAGCCTGAGTTCAAATGTGAGAGCGCACAGTGGCAGGAGAGTGGGCGATGGTAGGGTTTGGTGCTAGTGGGGGTGGATGCTGGTGGGGGTGGGTGCTGGTGGGGGTGGGTGCTGGTGGGGGTGGGTGCTGGTGGGGGTGGGTGCTGGTGGGAGTAAGTGGCACCAGGCCAAGGGACAGGAGCACTGAAGTGCAGAATCAGGAAGGGCTTTATTAAAGCCAGAGCAAAACAGACGAAATTGCTTCAAATGAGATCAGGAAAGAGGAACCAGTGTGAGCAGGGGAGGCCCAGAAAAGTCCAGTCCCATGAACAGGCCGAACAGGAAGAGTGGAGGTGATGGGAAAGACCACTCCTTGGAGGAGGGGCAGGGACCCAACACAAAGGAGCCTTGAATTTCAGGTTGGGAATGGCATCGGTAGGCAAAGACAAGTGGGGTCGTGACAGGATCAACTCAGTAATCCTCAGATCTGGCCAGTCACCTAGTGGTAGTGGTATGGAAGAGGAATTTGGGAAAGTGAGGTTGTAAGAGGCCATCTCAAGATCAAGTGAGACAGACCGTGAAGATGCCAACTAGACCCTGGCATTGGAGTTGAGGAGGGGATCTGGGTGTGGTCATGGGTGGGACAATGAGAGGAGGAAATGAGTGACAAGTCCGGCTCCAGTACTATGCTAAGGAGCTGTGTGCCATTAGGGTGGAGAGAAATTGGTTGATTCACTGTGACCCATGGGAGCTTACTACAACCTTGGAGGATCACATGCAGTTAGCCAGTGTGTCACCTACAAGCTTGGGGCCGGGGCTTCTGAGAATGGCTGGGAGTTACCTATCTAAAAGTGTGAGCAAATTTCCATCAAGGTTTGTGGAGGAGTCCCGAGGTACCTCACCATCTCCTGGGTAGGTTCAGAAGCCACCTACTGACAAATAATGCCTCTGAAAGTTCAAGAAAGAAGTAGCCAAGGAGCTGGATGCCTGCCAAGGGTCCAGACCATTTGCTGTATCAGGTCCAGTCTGTATGTCATTCCTTCCATTAATGGCCTTCTCACCATTATAGGAGCCCACCTCCTGAAGGCTGTTGGCATATGGTACCTGAAGATGCCTGGACAGCCTACAACCTTGCCCTGACCTCCATTCTGCTAGTTCTGTCCAGGTGGCACCACAGTCGGATGGTTGTGCCTCAGGCTCCTGCTGTCTCTTGTGCCACTGTCCTCCCACAGGGACCAGCCAGACTTCACTTCCCTCAGCATAAGATAAGGCCATGAATAGCCTTACTGAAAGGAGATTCCACTGTGGCCACCATTCCTGTTAGGGACGATATGGCTGTGGCCCCGCCTCAGCCGTCTCTTTTGGCTGGTCTGGGACCCGGGACTTGCTGATTAGAGCACACTGAATAGGTAGTGGACTCCGTGATGTGCCTTTCTCCGACCGCCCAGCACTGGGGGTACAAGTGTGTACTACCACACTCAGCTTTTTATGTGGCCACTGGGGACCAAACTCAGGCCCTCACGCTTGGAGCAGCAAGCACTTTATCAGGTGAACTATGTCCCCAGCCCCACTTCGATTTCAAAAAGGTTTCTATTTGTTTAGTGGGGTGAGGGCCATAATAGCTTGCTATATAGCATATATATATATATATCACATGATGCATGTATGGATAGCAGAGGGCCACTTGCCGGCGTCAGTTCTGTCCTCCTACCTTGTGCTTTCTAGCGATTGAATAGGTCACCATCAGGCTTGGTAGCAAGTGCCATCTTACTGGGCACCCACTCGGTTTTTAAAGGCTAGATTGACAGGGAAAACAAGCTGCAGGGTTGCTGGTACTGCAGCAGCAGCAGCAGCATCTGAGGAGCAGAGGAGGTGCAGCTGAGGAGATGGTACTGCTGTTTGCTGAGGAAGACCTTGCTTTCCCCAGATCTTTATGGGAAACACCTACTTGCCCGGGGCGGGGAGGCTACTGAGGAAGGCTCTGAACACAGGATTCATCTTGTTGGGAGGAGCAGCTTCCGGAGGGTGCATTCTACGAGCACTGGTGTGACCTCTGGGACCAGGACCCTCTGTAGGAAGTAAAGACTCACCAAGGTCAAGAAACACCAGCCCCTTCTCAAGTCCCTGTGGTGTTATTAGAAAGCCCATGAAGGGCATCAGTTTTCTGTGGCTAGGGAAAGAACAAGAAAACCTATTCTGGAATAGGCAGCTTGGAAGCCTTAGGGAGGAAGAGGAGGTGTGACCCTGAAGTGTGTTCATTTGAACAATTTTAGCAACGCAGGTGCTTCAGAAACTGACAAGGTCCTTGAAAGAACAGGACAATATCCTGTATCTGCAGTTTCCCAGGGTGGCCAATAGGGGGTAGCAGTTTGAACCTGATGTCCAGGTCATTCTCCCTCTGGAGACTCTCCTATGGCATAAAGTTAGGTGAAGATGAAATAGAAGAGGAAAACGAGAATCTTAACAGATTCATTGTGCTCATGACTGTTTGAGACTTTGGTCAAAGTTCAAGATCTAATACTTCTAGTAAGTTCTCTGGATCAGGAACTAGCAGAGTTCCTTTGGAGAGAAGACTCCTTGGTAATTGCTATTTTCCCAAACCCACATGCAAGGTAAAACAAGGGGAAGTACTGAGAAACCCACACAATGTTGTGACTCCGTGACCTCTAAAGACAACCTGGACCTAGCCCACATTTAGTAGGATGCTGGGAGTTTTCAGAACTGATGTTTTGAAAGAATATCTCATAGGCTGGCCCAAGTGTGCTGGAGTGTGAGCCCGGCTTTATGCAAAGTTGAGGTAGGCAAATCAAAAGTTTAAACAACTTAATGAGACCATTTTTCAAAATAAAAATATAAAAAGGGAACTGAATGTTTATCACAGTGGCAGAGCATTTGCCTAGCACGTACAAGGCCCTGTTTCAATTCCCAGTACAAACACAACACAAAAACAAACAACAACAAAACACAAGCCTCACTCAGGCCCTGCAACTAATTAGCTGGAGGAGTAATGTCACCTCTTGGGTTCTCACGACCTGGATTGTTAAAAGAGGAATAGGAGGGGCAAGAGACATGCTCAATTGGACGGTCTTGAGTTTGAAACTCATAACTCAGTATAAAAAATACAGGCAGGGGGACCCAGCTTGGAATCCTACCACTGGGAAGGCAGAGACAAGAGGATCCCTGGGGCTCAATGGCCAGCTAGTCCAGCCTACTATTTGGTCTGTTCCAGAACACTGAGATACAAAAAAAAAAAAAAAAAAAAAAAAAAAAAAAAAAAAAGGAAAGCACCTAAGAAAGAGGAAGTCACGTTTCTCCACAAAGTGGGGGCTGAGAAAGTCTGAAGGTCTCCTCAAGCATTGGGGCACCGCCACGCTAGATTCTCCTTGTGGGGCACAACAGCAGTGCCTCCCCTGCTCCTCCATGCTGAGCAGATGTCTCTTCCTCACTTGCATAGCCAGGCCAGGTCCCTGAATGCATCTTGTATCCCATGGGTCCCACGCTGGGCAGAAAAGTGCTGCCCTTCCTCTGAGATCAAGCTGCCCATATCAGCGAGATTCTTTCTCCCTCTTCTTCTTTTCTGCCTAGTTCGTTTTCCTCACATATGTGCTGGGAGTGGCCTGGCTGGGTGTGTTCGGCTTCTCTGCAGTGCCCGTGTTCATGTTCTACAACATATGGTCAACCTGCGAAGTCATCAAGTCCCCACAAACCAACGGGACCTCCGGTGTTGAGCAGATCTGTGTGGATGTTCGGCAATACGGTACCTCCTTCCAATCCTGTCCCCGTTACTCCTTCATTGTCTTGTGCCTGTGTGGGGGTTGTAATGAGCAGGTAGACCTCTTTTTCGTCATCACAACACATTTCCTGCCCTCATGAATTCGTCACACTCTGCTCTATTTTCTGGAGGCAAGAATCCCGGGGCTTGCTAGAGGATGTTATTTGAGATTTGTAAAAATATTTTTCAAGAAGCTGGGTGGTGGTGATCCAAGCCTTTAATCGCGCACTCGGGAGGCAGAGGCAGGAGAATTTCTGTGAGTTCTAGGCCAGCCTGGTCTACACGAGCTAGCTCCAGGACAGGCTCCAAAACCACAGAGAAACCCTGTCTCGAAAAACCAAAAACAAAAAAATTTTCAAGTTAGGTACGTACTTTAAAAACTAAGTCTTTCATAACAGAAAACTACTTTATATAATGCAGTTCAATAAAAAAAACTTTTAGATACCCATTGTAAGAATTTTTTTTCAGTTTTTCTTTTCTGCCCTCTTCTTGTTTTTATTCTTATCTCACTATGTAGTCCAGGCTGGCAATCTGGCCTTGAACCCATAGCCCCCTTCAGCCTCTTGAATGCTAGGATCCTGGCATGTGCTCCCTTGCCCACATCTTTTCACTGTCACTTTTCACCTAATACATTTGCAAGCCTGGCTCTTTAAAGGGAGTCTTTTTTACATGACCAATTGCTTCAACTTATCTGTACTGAAAGAAACATAAAATGCAGATGTATTTCAAAGTCGCCATGATGGACTCTGGGAGAGCAGCGTTCAGTAGTCAAAAACTGGCTCAGCTAGTTTTTTCTCACAAATGGGATCCTCGGAGAAATCCTCAAAGTCACAGAAGGAGCTACTGGGGCCTCTAACCAATTAATTTGGGTGGAAATTGACTTCCTTGCTGAGGAAAGGCCACATCCTAAAGAGGGAGTGTAATTACTGCTCTAGATAGGATGGTAGAAAATGTCTTCTTGCCAGAAAACAGGGAGGAAGAGAGCTTTCCATTAGAAATGAATACGGAATGTGTCCCGGACAAAGATGGCGCTTTCATTTTTACATAGACTTTCTTATGGGGCTTGTTCTCAACATCTTATCTTACAGCCTGGTATAAAACCTGCCTAAAAGTGCCCACAATAGATCTCTTCTCACAAAGGTTCGGCCTTAAGACAGATTTAAAGGGCCTTGGGCTCGTTTCTAAAGTACTCATAAAGCTGGGTGTGCCGGCACCTGTCTATAATCATAGGTGTCAAGAAGCTGAGGCAGCAAGATTGCCAGTTCCTGGCCTGCCTGGGCCACAGAGTCAGACCCTGCTTCAAAACATCAAGTTTCCATAAAGGAATATGTGCAATAATCTCTGTGCTCCTTACAAAGAACTCTTGTTGCCATGGTAATGATTTTTT
The DNA here is from genome assembly GCF_014885135.2 of Alexandromys fortis. Taxonomy (NCBI): domain Eukaryota; kingdom Metazoa; phylum Chordata; class Mammalia; order Rodentia; family Cricetidae; genus Alexandromys; species Alexandromys fortis. The sequence goes on from NW_026067999.1 coordinate 4,791,427, forward strand.
AAAATCCTGTCTCTCCCCAGCTGGTTATTTTTAAGAGTACTTGTTTGAGTTAATGTTAGTGATGGGAGAGAATGAGGATTTAACAAAAGTCCCTTACGTCCTGTGAGAAGGGGAAACCGAGCCATGCTTAGCATTTAAGCACATCCCATGTATTAAAAAGGGAAAAGAGCAGTAACCCAGTAGGCAGTTATCACTGCAGAGAACTCGAGAGTTACAGCTGGAAGAGTCCACCCTGTGCTCCTGTGGCCAGGACATGTGACCTAAGCGCTACTATCATGCTTCATGAGGGGGTTTCCCTGCAAATTCAATTCACTATAGGGCAAAAAAAAAAAAAATCTAGCCTTGAAAATGTGGGCCAGGCACGGTGATGCACACATTTAATCCCAGCATTCAGGAGGCTAAAGGCAGGCAGATTTCTCCAAAACCAGACCGTCGGTCTACATAGCTAGTCCCTGGCCAGCCAGGCTACGTAGATACACACCTTATCTCAAAACTAATTTAACGTAGATACATACTCTAATCTACAAAACCAAAATAAGCCAGGCAGTGGTGGTGCCTACCTTTAATTCCAGCACTCAGGCAGAGGCGGGTGGAACTCCGTGAGTTCAAGGCTAGCCTGAGCTACAGAGCGAATTCCAGGACAGATTCCAAAGCAACACAAAGAAACCCTGTGTAGCGAGCAGCATAGAGCCACACCTGATGGAGATGTATAATCAACTCCTGAGATGGCTAAGGCCTGACCTATGCTATGATCACACAATGATTATCAGCTGCCTGCATATGCGTGGGCCTATGGGCAGTGCCCACCTGGCAGTTCGGGGTTGCCAACCCATGCCTACTTAAGGGCTGGGAGAGGTTTGCCTGGAGAGAGGGGAGAGAGAGGAAGGAGAGAGAGAGAGAAAGAGAAGGAGATAGATTGCTGTAAATAAAGTCCTGAAAACTGTTGCAAGAAGAGCTCCGGGTGTTGCGTTTTTCCTTGCTGGTCGAGGGTGGACGCGACACCCTGACTGGGGGGGGGGAGGACTTAAAATAAAATCTGACACTTACAAATACCAAACTCCATTGACAAAGTACAGTCTGCTGGTGAAAATGCCCAGCTGTTGAAATCTCACATGGACTCGAGAGAGCGTCTTTGTTCTTGCTCTGTTGCCCATATAGAGCATACAGCATATTCTTGGTTCCTCATTGCCTGAACCTCAAACACAAGGTACCTTGATTGAAAAGGAGCATAGCTAACAGCTGTAATGAATGCAAAGTGGAAAGGTCTACTAACACGAGGTGAGCTGACACTGTAGCAAAGTGGTTGAATGTGTGTAGCCTGTGCAAGAACCCTAAATTCCATCCCTAGCATTGCGGGTGGGAGAGACCACCACTAGCACAACAAAACGAAAGCAGCCCGAATTGAGGTCAAGGCGCTGGGTACTACATCTTGTGCTCATGGTCTGCCGGGGTTCGCTTTGCAGGTATCATTCCTTGGAATGCTTTCCCAGGCAAAATCTGCGGCTCTGCCCTGGAGAACATCTGCAACACGAACGAGGTAAACAAGCCACAGTCCCAGCACCCGACACATGCTGATTTACACCTTGAGCGGAGAAACAGGGCTCGAATTGGTAATCAAAGTGCTCTGAAAGGCAGGTCTTCCATGTGCACTGTTGAACTCTGTGTAACCATCACTCTGCTTTCCACTGACAAAATTAATGTCCACTTCATATGGTACAGTCCATTTAGGAAGGATCCTTAAGATCATGAACTTTTATTCTCTGCAATAATTTGTGATCCCAAACCTAAAAATCTGAGGAATGATTTTTAGGAATATTTTCAGAAAAAAAACACTTGTCACAGGCAAATTTAGTTAATTCTATTTTTTTTCTTTTATAAAAGTCTGTGGCTGGAGAGACGGCTCAGTAGTTAAGAATACCTGGTGTAGTTCAGGAGGATGCAGGGTCAATTCTCAGTAACCATACTAAGTAGCTCACAGCTCTCTGTCAAATTCCAGTCCTCCAAAGACACCAGGCATACATGTGGTGCACTATTAATATATATGCATACAAAACATCCATACCCACAAATACAACTAAAAACAGTAAAGTATCCTAAATTTGTGTGTATGTCCTATATTTTAGTAAGAGAACAGAGCTAATCATTTCTATTTCCAGAACAACTTGTTCGGAGGCCCTTCGTTCTTCATTTTAGTCCTTATTTTGCAACATACCCTAACGCTCTGAAATCAAACTTTCTTAACACTATTTGTCAGCTGTGGGCTTACAACTGGTTATGAAACAAAAATCTTCAATGCACTGGTGAAGTGTATATATCTAAGAAAACATTGACGTCTGTTTGGAAAGCACCAAGTTAGAGAAACAACTGGCCTCTACCCTATCTGACTTGTCCATTTGTATAGCCATAGCATGCATTGTTGGCTCAGAGCAGAGCCTCCTAACCTTGGTTGTGCATTGCGGTCATTAAGGAACCACACGCTATCCATAGTTGAGGCCCAGACCTTCGCTATTCCAATGTGATTGATCTGGGGTGCAGCCTGAGAATCAGAAAGGCTTGAAGCTCCCACAGTGATTATAAATGAGCCAGGGCTCCAAGGACATTTGAGCCTATAGCCAGGCTAGCAGCCAAGAGCTGTGAGAGGAAAGCAGCATGTAAGGCCCTTCAGTCCACACAAAGTGTTCATGGTGTACCCTCTTCTTTCCTAGTTCTACATGTCCTATCACCTGTTCATTGTGGCTTGTGCTGGAGCTGGTGCCACCGTCATTGCCCTGGTGAGTAACTATCCCACAACTACCCTAGTGGAGCACTCCACCCCCTGCCTCCAAACCAGATTTCCCTTTCAGTTTTTACCAGGAGAAGCAGCAAAGGATCCGTGTGTTCAGCTGTGGCTAACTGTTCCCTCTATAAACTCACCCAGTGTCTAGTTCGCAGGAAGTAGCTGCCTTGGCACCAACTGATGCAATTTGAACACTGGAAAGAAGAGGGTACCAACACCTGCTGACTAGGCATAGCCTTATGGCATTTAGCAATTATTCCATGGCTTCATTCATGGACAGAGACTCACGTGAGGCACTGCCCATTTCTTTGCAAAGAAATCTGGACTTCTAAATAGAAATATAATATACATATATAGGTGATCTCCTTATGTGCAGAAATAATATTCTAAAAAGTCAATTCAAATGCTAAATTGTATATATTGAACACAGCATGTTGGGGAAATAGAGTAGCCTCTGGATCACATTATTCCATGTAGATTTCAGTGTAAGACACCTTAGTTAACTCATTACTACTGAGTTCACGGCGAGCATCGCTATCATGCATGCCTGGATAAAGGTTCTGTCACACACATTATCTCTGGATGGCACTAGCACACCTTTCTTAGGAGCTATTTTAGCAGAACTGGCACCACATAGTATGCTTGTTTACAGTGTGGGCACAGGGGAAAGACTAGGAAGCCTCACCTCAGTAGACCTCAGCTAGAACTGTGCACACCAGAGGACTCAAATCTTAGCTGCTCTGGACATGGCCAGTCATGGGGGATGAATACTGTTTTGGGGGATACATATTATACCATGTAGGTGAACTTGGAATCTGCACATAATGAGAATCAACTTACAAGTAAACAGGCTTTCATGCAGGTATGTGTATAACTGGTGGTGGTGGTGGTGGGCTTGGTTTTATGACTTGTAGAAAAGTAATTTAAGAACGGGAGAGCAAGGAGATTTCAGCCGCTTGAGGATGGCTCATCCCCAGTTTTCCTAACCATTAAGTCATTCCTTCCCATGAAATCACCATGGTGACCTGTTCTCTTGGCTGAGCAACAGGCAGGAAGAAGACTAATTGCTGCTGAGCAGGCAGTTTGGGAAAGATGAGAAGAAATAGGGCAGTGAACTTCATCTCTCATACTGCTGACCCAGCTCTCTATCTTGTTAGTCTTGAAACACATCCAAAGCTTTTTAATAAGCTTACTGAGGGCAGAGCCAAGGACTTACATTATGTATGTGTGATCAGAAAAAAAAGTCATGCGCAAGATGAGAAAAACCATCTGCTTTGATTAGAAGGTGGGGAGAAGGCCCTTTGTCTGTGAGCTGGCACGCAGGCCTGCCCCAGTTTAGAGGTGTCGCGCCATCAGCCCCCACTGCCTGTATCTTACTGTCCTGTTTTGTTCTCTTCCACCAGCTGATCTACATGATGGCTACTACATATAACTTTGCGGTTTTGAAGTTTAAGAGTCGGGAAGATTGCTGCACTAAGTTCTAAATTGCATAAGGCTGATAAGGAGCATTAGAGAGCTCGCTCGGCTCTATAGCGTGAATATCACTGACCCTCCAGACTAAAGCAGAGTCTAGCTTTCTGCAGTTTGGCTACAGTAACTTGTAAATAGCTTCAGTTAACTCACTTTGCATGGTAGACTAAATAATATGACTTACTGTCCGTGGATGACAAAAGAATGGGGTCTAGTTCCACAGTTTGAAAAGGATTGTAATTTACTGACACTGGTGAGCATCCTTTGAAAAAATAATTTTCTTGAACTTAAACTTGGAGCAGTATCTCTAAATGAAGTATTAACACCGTGAAATACCTGCATTTTCCATTATTCTCGCTTGCTTGATAACCAGCCTTAATGATGGAAAGAAAACAAGTGCTGAAGATGGAAAAGTTAAAACCTAAATTTCATTTTGCCATACTCTTTTCTAGAAAATATTTTCCAAGTATATTTTAAATTCCATTTAAGAGGTTTTTATATCCATGGTTCATTCATACCAAATAAATGCCCTTTCAAGTAGGCCATATAAATTTGAAGAAGGGTGTCACCCATTTGATTTTTCTAAAAAATGATGACATATTTTTGGTATAACAGTCACTTCTTCAGAACCCACAAAACTAGTAATTTCAAATTGTCTTGGTGAATAGTGACTGTTCCCTCATAACTAGGTTCTTAAGTGGCATGTAGGATTTTAATGGGAAGAGAAGTTGGGTCCAGATCTGAAGGTCTCATCTATGTTGAGAAGGAAGTATGATATGAGAAGAAAGTATGGCATTTAAGGAAACTGAGCTGTGTAGATTTATGTTTCAGGCAATAGGAAAATACACAGGAAGGATGTGTCTTGTCACATAAACTGTAAAGAATGACAAGGACTTTTATGTGAAATGAACTTAGATGAAGTAATGGCAGTTATAAAAGGAAGAATATGGGTTTCACTGCTAAAATGTGTAAACATATAGACTGCATACTTTCAATTTTGGTTTTAACATTTAATTTTTCCATGTTAAATATATAGTTCTGTAATTATTTACTCAAAATAAACATTTTTCACACTTGTAGGCCTTTGGGGGATTATTTTTTTTTACCCTCAGATAAATCTTTATCTTACATTTTTAACCTAAAAAGCCATGTTTCTGAACCTCTACATTTGTCTTTCAAATTACTCTCAAAGTGGTGAAGAGCACTGCCACGTATTTCATTTTCACTTCTTAACAGTAACTCCGGCCATTTTATTCCCAAGTTTACTATATTTGCATACTAACTTTTCTTCAGCCTCTTAGTGTGAAGCCAACTAGTAGAGCACCCTGTGCGTCTGCCGTCCTGCTAGCAGGAGAGCATTACTAGTGAATAACCCTCGCCCCGCTCCAGCTGACCCGTCTAATCTGACTACCAGCTCGCTTTGCCTTCTCACATGCTCACTAGCCATCATGCTCACCCTTCTTTTCCAGATCCACTTCCTCATGATACTGTCTTCTAACTGGGCTTACTTAAAGGATGCAAGCAAAATGCAGGCTTACCAGGATATCAAAGCAAAGGAAGAACAGGAACTGCAAGATATCCAGTCTCGATCAAAAGAACAACTCAATTCTTACACTTAAAAGCGTTTGCCAGAGTGTGTCAGCCGACGAATTTACAGCTCTGACAAATCATCAGACAGCTGCTCTGCAGTACAGATGTGTATCCCACCAAACAAATGTAGACATACCAACATTTCACTGTCTGTCTCAAGCTGCTGGGGTGGATCTCTAGGAAAACCTTCCAGTGGGTAAATCATTTTCTTTAGAACAAATATTGGAGGTTTCATGTTAGCCATTTTAAAAGGCAACACTTTTGAAAGGAAGACCGTTCATCCTTTGGAAAGTCGTGGCATGTGCACGTGACTGCTAGAGCAGTTCTAACACAGGCTTACATCATGCTTCTTGATGCGGACCTGTGGCATGCCAGTATCAAAGGATGTGACTCTAGATTTTCATGTGCCACCTGTCCTCAAGCGTTATCAAAATAGAATTGGTGTGAAGTTCATTTCTGATAGCTGACCTTTATTAACCTTTGATAATGTCATTCCTTCAAACCTGTAAAAATTAGCATCCCCAATGTCTCACTCATTCATTTCCCACGCCACTCAGAAATCTTAGTAATGCTAAAATGAGCTGCAATTATGCTAAATTTATCAGTGCAGAAGCTGGATTCTGACTCGAGCTCTGCAAAGTCAGCTTTATAGTAGCTCACATCGTAACAAAATGATAGTGACGATTCGGTGATCACCATTCTTGTTTGGAAATAAATGTCAGCTCTGCCTTAATATTTGCTTTAAATTTTTAAGAATTTATACTGTAAGCAGAGACCCAAAATCCCTTCATAAAATTCTGTTCCATGAATATTTTTCTTAAGAAGTGTTACCTTGTTAAAATGACCACCATTCTAAACCATTTTTAAGTGGTCTGGATAGTGAGTTTACAGTTTCATACCAATATCTAAAACTTAACTGCAAAATGACCACAGACCTCCTACTTTTATAGACTTTAATACATAAGTAATTTAAATTAGGATTGGTATTTGTTTTATTATCTAAATCTTAATTTCCTGGAATAATAATGTTTGATGTTCAGCAAGAAAACTGCTTGAGTTTAAGCCATTTTCAAAAGAAACTTGCCTTCTAACTCATTGTGTTCCAGAATATTAAGTGACTAATAGGTACTGGGTATTAGTGATGGTAAGTTTTGTGTTGTTCTTTCTGGAATGATCCATACATATAACTGTGGGGTGCATCAGTGCTTTTCAAAGGGGCTGCATACTATAGGGTTAACTATGTATATTCATGTTAAGAGTTACCTTGTGGTTAGGCTGTTTCCTGGATTTTAAAACATATACATGTGCAGAAATGTATTCAAATGAAAGGAAGCATACCTTTATCAAGATGCTATTAAAATCGAACATCAACTATCGTATTTCATTTGGATTTTTTTCTTTTGGTCAATGCCGAAAAACGCCTATTTGGGTTCTTTTTAATTGGGAGACGCTCTCTTCTGTGTAGAACAGTTGTTCCAAGATAGCTTAGTGTTTTGTTTTCCTGTTGCATGACAGAGTTCATATTTTTTTCCAGCAGTGGAGGTGCTGTTAGAGTCCAGTGTTCTAGAAGAGGCAGTGTCTAAAGCCTAATTTTACTTTTCTAATTCTGGTAGCTATTGCCAGGAATTTATGAACGTTTTGTTGAAGTAGTCTAATATTTTTTATGTAAAGAGCATTAAATTTTGCTATGTATAAATTTTTGTAACCTAACAGTGAATCAATATTTTCTATCAGTGCCAAGGGCTTCCTGTAGTTCTATTCAAGTGTTACAATAAATATTTGTAGATAATAGTCGATACTTGTGTATGCTTATTTTAAAGATCTATTTAGGTGGAAATAGTTGTGGATGTACTAAAGAGTAATGAAATAAAATTATAGCTTCATTTGCTTGCCGTTTTACCATACATAAATCCTATCTTTCTCTGTTCGCAGTATGGTGTCATTTTTAAATAATATACATCAAGATTTCACATGGGAGAATGCTATGGGTTTTATTTTGCACACACATACAAATCTGTTTTTAGCCAGAACAATTTGAGAAATATTGTAACCTACTGAGCCCTATTTTATATAAAATGCTACTAGTGGCACTTAAGAGGTCTGTGAAAGGCACAGGATTTTCATAACTAGTTTCTCCAATAAAAAGCCATCCGCCTATAGGCTTAACACATGGCTTAATCTTCGGCAAAGTAGAAATAATGGGGGAACCTTAATAAAGGTCTATTTGCTGGTGACTCATTTTCAACCCCAAAGTCTAGGGGGAAAAGGTCTATTTGGGAATAGAATAACAACTCATTCTAACAGTTATTCTTTGAAGCAGCACTACAGTTGTTACTTGAAATTTCATTCTATAATTTGAAAGATGACTGTCAGTATGATTATGCATTTTGATTGTCTACACCTGACCTTTCTTAGTGAGACCCAACCTTTGGCAGTATGGACACAATAACATCTCTATATGAGGTGTTGATTCTGGATCACTGCCATTCATTCGTAGTGTAGAACAATCAGGAGCCCAAATGCAATGAAATTTGTCTCACTTAATACCTTCTGCTTAGCTTGCATTTTGTGCCATTGGATAAGCCACAGGAACCTCCTGAATAAACTCTAATGGTTTAGCAAAATCACAAGCAGTCTTAATTGACAGTAATTCCAGAAAAACATAGGAACCTCCAGAAGGCACAGGTTTTTTCCAATTACCTCTTGTAAAACATTTTACAAGATAAAAATGAGCCAGGCGGTAGCACACACCTTTAATTTCAGCTCTCAGAAGAGGCAAGCAGATCTGAGTTCAAGGCCAGCGTGGTCTACAGAGTGAGTTCCAGAACAGCCAGGGCAGTTACACAGAGAAGACCTGTCTTGGGAAAAAAAAAATGAAGTAAAAGTTACAGGAGAAGCCTACATACTTAAAAAATCAGTAAGTCCACTCATTATAAGTAAGGGTCAAGGATATTACAGTAAAGATGATGGCTTACTTCTACTACAAAATATCTTAGACCAGGTAACTTATAAAGAAGGAAATTTGGTCGTTTTGTTTTTTGTTTTGAGACAAGGTTTCTCTGTGTAGCTCTGGTTGTCCTGGAACTTACTATGAAGACAACGCTGGCCTCAAACTTAGATCTGCCTGCCTCTGCCTCCCAAGTGCTGATATTAAAGACATGCACCACTACCACCCAGCTAAGTTTGGGGTCTTTTTTGTTTTGCTTTACAGTTCTGGAGACTTGAGAAGCTGAGTAACAAAATGCTGGCAATTTCAGTGGGTCAGGCCTTGGCTTATACAGCGATCAAGTTCTTGGTACATCTGGAAGGGACAGCTGCTGTCTTCCCAAAATCTGAGAGGCAAATGGGCCTACAGTGAGGTCATTTACTCTATTTAAGAGGGTTCTGGTTTCATGCCTTGATCATCTCCTAGAAACCCTCCTCCTAATACTATCACACTAAGGTTTAAGTTCCAACATATGAATATCAGAAGACCTACACATTTAACCACAGCAGATGGCAAAATATTACTTATAGACATTACAATGGGAAAAAAATTGTGTTCATGTCTAGGGAGAAAACTCTGCTGGATGGATGACTTCCTGTTTTACACATAAGAGCCAAAGTACAGAGCATGAGGCACTCAGCTTAAACTTAGCAAAGGCAGGCCTGGGGGCAGACAAGCTAAGTTTTCGAATTGGTGGAATAGGTGTAATTTAAGACAAAACCAGAGAGGGGAGTGCCATTTTAGTGTAATGAATAAATTCCATAGCTAAAGAAAGGAATGCGAATGCACTGCGTGCCTTGAAAGGGAGGCAGAGGCAGATGAATCTGTGTGAGTTCAATGCCAGCCAGGGCTTCAGACTTGTCTCAAAACAATAAAAAGGGTGGTGGAAGGGTTCAACTGTTACTGTTGTTTCATACATTATGGTACCAAATTAAAACCACGTTAAAAAAATCACTACACACAAATATTTTATTGACAATTTTAATTACAGAAAAATAAGAATACTATTACATGACTTCTTGTATGTAAAAGCTAGACAGCTACTGTGATTACCAGACGTCATCTTGTTCTTCATGAGAAAAGTCTCGAGAACTAAAAAGAAAAATCAGATATTTAAAAAATTCATTCCAACTTCTAGATCAGTTGTTTTCAACCTGTGGGTCATTATGGGGGGGAATGTGTGGTGGGGGGAGTTGGCCCCTTCACAGGATATGCCTAAGACTAGCAGAAAACACAGGTACCTACATTATAATTTATAACCGTAGCAAATTAGTTATGAAGTAGTAACAAAAATAATTTATGATTGGCAATCAGCACAACATGAGGAATAAAAAGAGATGGCAGCATAAGGCAGGTTGAGCATCACTGTTCTAGACCACCACAATGTTCGTACTGTAGGATTGTATCAGGGCCAATTTCAAAGAAAATCACAATGTACTTTTAAAAGCCAGTATTGTTTTCATTGTGTTTTTTCAATGCCGGGTCTCATGCATCCCTGGCTGGTCCCAAACTACATAACCAAAACTGACCTTAAATTTCTATTTCTCTTGCTTCCAACCTCTGGGTGTGGGAATTATAGGCATGCAGCACCACACCTTCTTTAAGAGGTGTTGGAGATTGAACCCAGGGATCCCCGCATTCTAGCTAAACACTACTAAACTGAGCTAAATCTCCATCCCTTTTAAATTAATTATTTGAGAGACTCACTATGTAGCCCAAATAACTTCAAACTCTTGATCTTCCTGCCTCAGTCTCCTGAATGCTGCGTACGTACACTACTATGCCCAACTTTCAAAAGTCAGTCATTTTTACTGATTCAGTAATTTAAGGCAAGCCCAACTACCTGATCATTTTAGCTGACAAAATGAGCAATAATGGTTTGCCTGAAGGACATAATGTTTGAGGGAAATCATACCTTTCATCCTTGTCACTAGGTGCCATCGTGTCCACTAATGAGTATTCTATGGCTGATTTTTTTGAGCTCTTCCACAGGATGGGGAAAGAATAATTTTGAAACAAGTTAAATGTCATGAAACAGAGGCTTTTACACCTGATCTTAGCAGAAACCCAAGAATTGGTACACTTTGATTTCTCCAATTATTCTGGAAATATATATATATATATAAGAGCCTAATAAAAGGCCTCTTTAAAGTCAAATTTAGCAAGCACATCAAAATAATCTGATGCATGCATTTTCAATACTCATAATTCAGATGGAATAATTTTTCACAATTCATAACTCAATGATACATCACTACTGCTTGTTTTCAAATAAGACATCCCAACTGATACAAAATGACAAATCAGAATCTTTTCAATGTTTTACATAAACCAAAACCAAAATTTTGTCAACAGTGTAATATATGTTTAAAGATTCATGGTTCCATTTCAAATATTCACTTTTTAGCCTTTAATCTTTTGTCTTCAACAGAGAACACATGTTCCAAGGTGTTAGACTAAGCCTCCCCAGTGACTACCCTCTGTTCTGCCACCCCACATTACTATCCATAGCACAGGCACCTTATCTGCATTTGATTGCTCCTGTCTCTGCTGGATGAGTTTCATGTATTTCTCTAAAGGATTTTCACCAGGAGCTGATTTATCTTTCTGTTCTTGAACACTTTTTTCTAATTCTTCTTTTATTTCAACCTTCAGTGATTCTTCAATCATCCTCTGGAAACAGGCCAGTGCCAAAATAAGAAATACATGAACATGTTTTAAAAGCTTCTCAGTGTCTACAAATCATAGTAATACGATCCTTATCCTGGAAGTACAACTTGCATACCAGAGAAATATGTATGTGTGTGTATTTAAATGGAAGTCACTGCTACCATCAGGCAAATTCATCATTTCAAAGAAGGAAGGGTAGCCAAGAAACATTTCTAAGGCATGTTAAGTGGCCAAAGTAATCCATCTGCCTAGCACTAAAATCAGAACATGGAAGGCAAGGAGAGAGGTAGACAAAGAAGATGTGTGTGAATAGAAGTCACTGAAGGCTGACTAGAGGCACCTCCTTGCCTTAGCTCTTGCAGGCTGGATAGCTGGCTCTGTTGGAATGTGTGTACAGGGGAAGTTACACAATAGATGAGAGTGCATGTGAGCGACTTTTCAAAACTCAGATGCTCAGAAGGCAAGCACAACAAGGAGAGGAGAGGGAATGCCTTTCAAGTTACCTGCTGCTTCTTTAACCTCACAGCACTACTGGCTCAATCCCTGAGCTCAACGTACTTGCTGAAGGTGTACACTGGAGAAACTTGTACAGGGATATAAGTGACACATTACCCGTTCCTGCTCCAGTTTTTCCAGCTCTCTTCTTTCCCTCTCTAGAGCTTCTTGCCGTTCATACTGCCTTTGTTCTTCTCTCTGCCTCCGTTCTTTCATGTGCTGTTCCCATAGCTGTTGTTCTCCCTCTTGTTCTCTAGTTTGGCTCTGACCAGCACCTAACAGGACAAAAGAAAATGGACTGAGTAGCTGCCAATATGATTTTTCACATTTGGTCTTCTGCAGGCCTGCTTGATTTTCTATTGATTCTGATGACTTATTCTAAGCTGTTGCTCTATTTTATTGTCTTCCATCCCACAGACTGACCCATAGCAACATACCTCGACTTTTACTTTCCGGGATATAAACCAGCACGCCACAAACAACCTCAACTGTTCTCCCTCCATCCCATATCCTCTTCACTCATCTCTTCTCTCCCTGCTTCAGCCTCTCCATAGCAAATCCTGCATTTCTGCCTTCACATTTCAGTACAATCCTTCCTCTGTCTTCAGAATCATTAGCCCCTATTTCCACAACCATTTAAAAACCCTTTCTCCTTACTCCTAAAAAAATGCTCAAGTCATTCCTGGCCCAAACAAAATAGAACTCCCTCCTCTGCTTCATCCTTGTCACCACTCTAGCTATGTCACTAGTCACATCTCTATGCACCAAACCTGGTCCTTCCTAGGGACCATCTTTTTTCAATTTTTATTGTACAGCTTGCACATGTGTCTGTCTACCATGTGTATGCAATGCCTGAGACGAACAGAAGAGGGTGTCAGATTCTCTTGGACAGGAGTTACAGATGGCTATGAGCTGCCATAGGGTTGATGGGAATCAATCCTGGATCTTCTGGAAGAGCTGGCAGTGCTTTTAACTACTGAGCCCATCTCTCCAGCCCCTCCCTAGGGACATCTTAACCCCCAATCATTTCCATGTTTTTCTTCATTCCCAACCATCCTCCCCAGCCTCACAACCATGTTTTTAGTTGGACTTTCTGTCACAGGCATAGAGAAATTCCACAACACTAGCCTTCTCCTCCCAAAGTTATACTGTTTTTTTTTCATCATCTTTGTCTAGATAGGCCACAAACACACACAAGTATAGCACTAGCAATCCAAGAATCTGAGTCCACACGTTCAAGGGAAGGCCAGGCAACATACTGTGTAGCCCACAAGGTGGCTTACCAGAGAAGATCTTAACCTGCGTCTGTCTGGAGTGGGAGAATCATGGCGACTCCTGACTCAGATTCTTTCTCCCAGCATCCTGTTCTGTTTTCTCCGCCTACCTAAGGGTTGGCCTATCAAATGGGCCTACGCAGTTTCTTTATTAGTAAGAAATCACTCCCACATCAACATACTTATCCCATGTCCACTGAGCCACCAGGGTTTGTGTGATTGTACAATTCATCTTGCTGCTACAGAGACAGTTCTTCTGTGAGGTCCTCCTTACCCTCCAAGTGATACATAAACATGCCAGTGAGTTACTTGCCAGTATCTCACTGGTATCTTATACATTCTTTCTAGAACATCATGTGTGCTTATTTTTCCCCACTTCTATTTCTTCTGAGCAAGGCCCATTGTCCTAGCTAGAGTTTCTACTGCTGTGAAGAGACACCACAACCCCATCAACTCTTACAAAGGAAAAACTTTTAGTTGGGATGGCTTATATTTTCAGAGCTTAGGTCCATTATCATCATGGTAGGACATGGTGGCGTGAAGGCAGATATGGTACTGGAGAAGGAGCTGAGAGTTCTACATCTTGACCCATAGGCAACAGGAAGTGAACTGTCACACTAGGTGTGGCTTGAGCAAATATGAGACCTCAAAGCCCACCTCCACAGTGACACACTTCCTTCAACAAGGTCACACCCACTCCAACAAAGCCACACCTCCTAATAGTGCCACTCCCTATGGGCTAGAGAGGCAATTATATTGTCTGCTCCCTTTCCATCCTTAAGTCTCAATTTCAAAGATGAAGATGCTGGCCATTCTTTTAGCTCTGGCCCATGACCTACATTTTTCACTCAAACAATGCCAATCAGCGACAATGTCACAGGTTTACCAGAGGACTTCAGACCCTTATTCCAAATGCTTAGCAGGAATGGAGTTTTGCTGACAAGAGAATGGCAACACAGATCTGTCTGTCTGTCTGTCTGTCTGTCTGTCTGTCTACCTACCTACCTTTGTCATAAAATTAAAATAGCAGAGACTCACACAACTATCCTGTCCCTCCTTGCTGATGGAGGAGAGGTTAGTTCAAATGGTTCTACTTTCCCAAAGGGAATAGCAATAACAAAATAGGACTGTGGCTGAGAGGAAAAAAAGGAACCAGAAGAAGATAAAAAGGGGAAAGGGGAAAGAGAGAGGAAGTGCAGAAACTTCTTTGGGCACAAAAGCCAAGACCAGAGGTATATGCATTAGGTACTTCAAGAACACCACATTTTGACCTTCTTTGTGCCTAGATGAAGAGGCAGAGATGAATATAAGAGAATGTCTCAAGTGATCAACACATACCCATGCTCTTACTAATTATTTAAAAAGCCACCAATGTGGTCTTCTATACATCTCAAGGCAGCTACTCACTGATTCCCTTTAGCTATTATTTTGGTTCCTTTCCTCAGTTCTGTAAACATGGCTGCTGTACCTTCTGTGTCTCCTATCAAGGGCATGTGTGATGGCCTGCTGGACTCCACTGCACCCATCCCCTTTCTTCCCAGAGTCTCCATGAAGGCAGGAGCTTGGTTTGGCTCACTGATTGTGTCCAGCCCCTAGGCAAGTGCCCAACCGAGAGAAGGTGCTTGGTTGAGTTTAGTTAAATGAATTACTTTCCAAAGCACACTTACTCAGGAGTGAGTATAATCAAAATCACTTGCTCCTTTCAATAGTTCCTCATCTTCCTGAGTACTGTGGCTTAAACCAAGAAACTACTATGGAGAGACTGAGTGTGTGGGTGGGTGGGAGGTGATGCTGGCGTCCCTGTTTGGACAGCACTAAGAGGTGGCTTTAAGTAAGACATTTCCTTTCAAGTTTGAGGCCAAGAAAAAAAAGGCCTGGCTGTTGGGTGGGCTGAAACAAAGCACAAACCTCCTCTCAGTTCTGCTCTCTGCTCCCTCTACCACCTGACAAAGGAAGTGGAGAAGCTGAAGAAGAGAAAGAAGCATTGGCCAGGCAGAAGTCTGATGACCAGTGACAATGTAATGATACCAACATTTCTGAAGATTGAAATATAAAGTTTTTCTATCCTAACTTATGACATAGGGGAAGTAAGACACCAAATACTAAAATGTTGTGATTATACTAAAGACATACAATGGTACTTGACCATTAATTCATGTTTTTACCACAATTTCTATGGATAAAGGTTCTTTACAAAACAATTTTGGCAGAAGTCTTAAGGGAAAAGCATAATTGCACTGTTCGACTCTGACGAAGTAAACATTTTTTAAAAAGACTTAATGAGAAGTCTTACTCTCAGGTTTCCTTAGCAGTTTGTACATGGCCACATAGGAAGACTTCCTTCAGAATGTCATTAATAATGATAATACCACAAGCCCAAATCTGTGAATAATGTTTATGAAATTCCTATAGGGCCAGAGAGATGGCTCAGCAAGTAGATGTACTTGCTACCAAATACAAGTTTGATCCATGACAACTGACTCCCACAAGCTGTCCTTTGACCTCCACAAACAGACGCACAGAAACAAACAAAACCCCAAACAAACAAAGGAGCAATTAATGTTGGGCCTGGAGAAATGGCTTGGCAGTTAAAGTGTTTGCTACTCTTCCATAGAACCAGCATTTGGGTCCCAGAACCTATCACTAGGTAGCTCACAATTGCCTGTAACTCTAACTCCAAAGAGTCCAATGTCTTCTTCTGGCCTCCCCAGGCACCTGCACTCTCATGCACATATACAGACAAACACCAGTGTACACAATTAATGAAATAAATAAGTAAATGTAATAACAGAAGAGCTTTAATAATCGGGAAATAATTTACAGAGTACACAAATCAGCATGCAACATGTGGCTATTGGTTACTGATAGTTTAAGAAAAGAATCACTTACCTGGGCAGTCATATGAAATTGGTCTGGAAGGCACAGTAGCTGCAGCAAGATCTATGCTAGGCATGTCACCAGCAGGGTAGAGTCCTTCTGCTTCAAACTGTTCTGGCTTGGTCCCTGCATTCACATGAGATGTAACTAATTATGCATGAGTCCTTAGTAATAGCAGAAAGTGAAAGAAGGGCTATGTAGTGCAGGGGTGGAGGGTGCTTGAGGGTTGGGGAGTAGTGGAGATAGATCTAACCATGGAACACTAAAGCTGCACTAAAAGCAAATGGGGGCCTTCTCCTACAGGGGTCTTAGTACAACCACTTACAAAATGCTCAACTTTCAAAGTTTCTTTCTATTTTAAAAATGATATTCAGTTACAAAAATAGATTCATCATTCAACAGAGAATTCATTTGGTTTGCAGATAAAATCCTTTGAATTCAATTGTAATATAATAAATTCAATTTTAATAATTTGAATTCAATATTAATATTTTAATGACCAAAAGCAGTCAATATCCTGGCACAGATGAAGGAGGGACTCAAAAGCCCCACTACTTAACTGAGGAGCTTTGGTAGCTGAAAGCTACTGGAGTAGGGAAGAGAGGTTTCTTTTTAAGGGAAGAGGCTCCTACTAAGTTGCCCCTGCTCTAGTGGATGACCCTACACCCATGCACATATGAACAACTCTGACTGGACCCATTGGGTTATGAAGCTGGGAGGGAGACATGACAACAGGAAATCAGGAAGAAGTTTGAGGGGAGTAGGCAGTGGCTATAATCAAAATACATTGTATATACATGTCTGAAATTCTCAAAGAATGAAAAAATTTAATGAATTAACAAAGTCTATTAACTAGAGTTAAAAATTTCACACAATTTACTAAAGCTTTCTCACTTAACTATGCAAAATGATTCTTTCAGATTTGAAATGAAACAGCAAGCCCAAATGATAGATCATATACAAATGTAAAGAATTCTCAAGCTGGAAAGTCTCAGAGGTGAAGGACCCTATACCGTCCAAAGCATGGTTTTATAGCTAGGCCACCACTTTCTTGTCTCTCATCTTAATTTTTGTGTGTGCATGTGGCGGCCAGGTCAATGTTTGGTGTCTTCCTCAATCACTCTCTACCTTACTTTTTGTGAAAGAGTCTATCACTCAACCCTGAAAGGCCAGTGATCTGGCTAGGCTGGCTAGCCAGTGAAGCCCATGCATCCTGCTGTCCCCAGCTCCCCAGTGCGGGGCCATAGGAGTACACCACTGTGCCCAGCTTTTATGCAGGTGCACTTTACAGACAGAGCCATTGCCCCAACCCCTCATTTGAACATTCTTTCACTTCCATTCTATCAGTATAAGCTAAAGAAAGTATTTCATTCCACAGAAAAGAAAAAGAATGAACAATGAGAAAATTACTTATTTTTTTTTAAATTGAAGTAACCCCAACCTTGAAATATTAAAGATTCACTTTATGGCCTTAGTTTTAACTTGGAAACTATGTTATACCATTTTTTTCCAAAGGAAACTCAAATGCAACCTAAAATTCTTTGTGACAGAAAAATGAATCAAGGCTGGAAAGATTGTTCACCAAGTAAAGATGCTTCCCAATAAGCTTGACTACCTGAGTTCCATGCCTGGGACCTGACAAGAGAACTGACTCCTACAAGTTCTTCTCGGATCTCCACGTGTCTATAATTCCAGCATGACTAAAGTGGGATGGAAGACCAAGCCAGGAGACGCACTGGCTGTATAGCTTGCTATACCAATATATAATGATGAATAAAAACAGCCCGGCCTTAAACAAGGTGGAAGATAATGTATGACATCTGAAGTTATCCTCTCACATCCACACGGTGCCACAGCACATGTATAACCATGCACATACACACACATACACAAAACCTAATATTCAAAACTTACATCTGAAAGGTGGTCCATACTCCTCATTATCTTTCAAAGATTGCTTGTCCACATTTGAAAATTCGCTTTTGTCTTGAGTTTCAGTTTGTCTTTGATAAAAGCTGGATTGGAAAAATAAAATACATGAATATAAAGTGTTAGTAACATAAAAGCCAAGAGAATAGGGTGACAAAAGTTTTTTGGTTGCTGAAAATAATTTACAAAACTTCCAATTTTTTGGGAGGACTGGTTCTCTGTGATAGGTCTAGAACTCACTATGTAGCCCAGACTGACCTCAAACTCATAGTAATTCTCCTGTCTCAGTCTCTTGAATGTTGGGATTATAATAGGGATAAGCAAGCATGCTCTTGAAACTCATTTTTTCATTGACTTATATAGAATGGCTCTGCATGCCAGAGAGATGGTTCAGTAGTTGCTTTTCCAGAGGACCTGGGTTCAATTCCCAGCTCCCATGTGACTTTTCACAATAGCCTAAAACTCCACGTCCAGGGGATCTGACAACCTCTTCTGGACTCTGCAGGCACCAGGTATGCTTATGGTACACAGACATAGAAGGAGACAAAATACCCATACACATAAAAAAATAGTAATAAAAATGGCTCTAGGACCCAGTTGTATAGTGTGTGTGTGTGTGTGTGTGTGTGTGTGTGTGTGTGTGTGTGTGTGTGTGTGGTGGGAGCGAGAATGGCTCCAGAAGACTGAGCTTGCCATCAAGCACTGTTCTTGGCAACTAATCTATATTTACTCAGCCACGTTCCTTGTTACTACCCCATGCCCTTAAGTAGTCACTGCTCCATTTAACAAAGAATATTGTACTCTCAATACCATTCCTCGGGTAGTTTTCCACTAACCACAAGACATTTTCTCAAAAGACAAATTCCATATGCCATCAGCACAAACCAGCTGAAAATGTAACTCCACAAGCCCAACTATGTGTCAAAGTGGGCTGACTTTGTTACTGTACGTCTCCATGCTCTTTTTGGCTTTCTCATAAAAAAAATTTAATACAAGCTGTGCATGGGGACTCAGAAAGGCAGACAGGCTGGAGGAGCACTACAAGTTTGAAGCCAGCCTGGGCAACATAACAAATAAGCCTGTCTGAAAAAAAAAGTACAACATAAAAATATTAAAGATATAAATGCTCTAGGACCATGACTGGCCCAAATTGCAGTTTTCAAATCTGAACACGTAGCCATTCCTAAACATCAGGTGCCAAGCTGGAGCTCAGAAGCAGGGACTCAGGATCTCCTGCTGTGGTCTTGCCAATGAATCACAGACTCAATGACCCACTGTCCTAGTTCTAAAAAACATGCATGTCTTTCTACTTTGACAATCATACCCTACTTACTTCAGAAATTATTTTAATGATACACAAACTGAAACCTTGTTTATCTTTAAATGCCAAGACATTTTTTGTTGATGTTTGTTTTTGAGATGGTCCTGGCAGTCCTGGAACTTAATATATAAACCAAGCTGGCCTTGAACTCAGAGATCTATCTGCCTCTGCCTAACTGCTGGAATTAATGGTGTGTGCCACCATACCCGCCCTCAAAACATATTTTTAAATTATATTTTGATATGTGGAAGTTCTCCAGTTTTAAAAAATGAGCCAAATTTATTTACTCTCAAAGTTTATTTAATTTGTGTATCTTTATGAATTAAATCCATTCACAGACCTATAAATATTTTTATTTATACAATTATTCTCCTTTATAATTCAGATGACTTTTAAAGATCACAAATGATTTTATAATCTAACTGTAAATTCCAGATTGCCACATGATCTTTAATATTGCCTTAAAAGGCCAAAGGAGTGAAAGTCAAAACAGTAGGTCAGTAGCCGTAAGTCAAGAGAAGCTGATGAGAAAATAACTTACCAGGCATTTTTCTCTGGAGCGCTGGAGAAAGAAAGATCAGAGAAACTGTGCCTAGATGGAACAGGTGATGGCTGGGCTGTTGTTCTGTCAGGACAAGGACTAGAGGAAGCAACATGTGACCCAGCTGCTCTGTCAAGACAAGGGCTGGAGGAAGCAACGTGTAGTCTACAAAGACCTACAAGGTAGAAGGAATTGGGGCAAGTATGTAACAAACTGCATAGAGAGGTATCAAAGTGGTTTTTTGTTTTAGTTTTGGTTTTGGTTTTGGGAGACAGGGTTTCTCTGTAGCTTTGGAGCTTGTCCTGGAACTAGCTCTTGTAAACCAGGCTGGTCTCGAACTCACAGAGATCCACCTGCCTCTGCCTCCCAAGTGCTGGGATTAAAGGCGTGCGTCACCAATGCCCGGCTTCAAAGTGAATTTTTAAAAGCTCTATTAAGTTGAAAATAAATCCTATGCCATCCTTGAAAATAGCCACGCTTGATGTATGAGATCCACAAAGGCAATGATTCAAGCACTAAACTCAAACTGTATAAGCAACATGGAACATACAAAACTAATCAGCAAGATAGAGGCCATGTTGTTCCTGCAACACTTCTGTATGCTAAAAAAAAAAAAAAAAAAAAAAAAAAAAACTCTAGACCTTACCACCCTTTGTGCTTCAAGTTCCACACCAAGCCCATGACATGGGAAGGCTACCACTGCTAAGCACGGTATGGCAGGATGAGAATACCAGCACTGCTGGAGCAGGCTCCTCCAAGCTATCTACTCAGTATACTGCCTGAGTCTAAAACATCCATGTCACAACCCTCTGGACAGTGGCTTACCTTCCAGATACAATTCATTATCAAGGCTTCTTCTCGATTTTGGATGGGGTGTAGAGGAAGAGGTCCTGCGATGCCGTGAAGCTACACTGCCCATGAACGCTCTGGACACGTCACTCTTTTCTTCCTTCAGCACGTCCACAAGAGGCTGTTCAGAGACAACTCTGTCCTCTGCAGAAACATGTCTGTCCATGGAACTGGAAGCTATGCTTCTGAGAGCTCCTAGTGAGTATACAGATGAAGGACTCTTTGCTGGCTGAGGACTCACAGTAGGATTCCGAGTAACTCTTCGATGGTAATTTCTGAAAGCCTTTTCCAAGCGTTCAGCCTCTTGCTCTAGCTCTCTCACTTTGGCTTTAGTGCTACTGGCTAAGAACTCAAGGTCAGAGTCTGGGGAACCAGCCTCTGTTGCTGTATTTGCATAAGGTAGGATCCTTGACATAACTGCACCTGCCATAACCTTGTTCTGTTCAAGAGGTGCATTCAAGAAATCCCCACTTGTATCCCCATTGTAAGGCACCATCTTGCCACTCACTAGACCACTCAGGGAATGAAGGGTCAAAGACTGCTTTGGATTTCGGAACACTTCATTCTCTAAGGCTGCGGGTCACAAAAAGAAAATATGAGAAATGAGAAGAAAAAGCTGTGAATAAAATTAAATTATGCTCAAAAATATTTTTAAAGTAGTAAGAACAAGCTTGTACATTAAACAGTTTTTGAAGCCATAGTCATAACTATTAACATTGACTGAAAGCTAACTTCATGTATCAAGCCTTTATAAACATGATATCTCACAATCTGTTAAAAATGAGTCTGAAATACCTACATCTAGATGAGAAATAAAAATATATAATTTTCTTGATACAAAGTCTAGCCAGATCTGAACTGTAGTATATCCATCTACTAATTATTGTTTCATGAATACTCACACATTTGACTCCAACATAGTTTCCCCCAAAGCTTAAGTGTCAGATAACCTGGCCACAAATTCTCACTGCTCTCCACTTAGAAAGGGGATAGTCTTCCTGAGATGGGGGCCACATGGTCAACAATTCCTAGAGATGCTGAGATTTTCTAGCATAAATCTTGTACCTATGCTGCCTCTTACCATACAACACTTCCTTATGATGCTACAAAGACAAGTGTGCAATGGGCTAAGTCCATGTGTGTGGACAGCAGGAGGGCCCCAGTTCTGCTGATCTACTTCCACATTACAAGACTCCTATATTTTCAGTGGCAGACAGTCTGGCAAACAATTGCTAGTGAAAAATGAGAAACTGAAAAAGAGTTTCGAAATGAATAATGAGATAGAAATAAAACCAGTGGTGGTGGAAGGAACAAGGGACTTAATGAGAAACTTGAGTCCAAGCTGGAACTAAGGAAGGCTCAGGTCAAGGAAGGATGAAAAACATGCTGAATGGGCAACAAATACACACTGGACCAAAAGCAACAGAAGAAGAAAGCAGGAGAGAGTGAGAAACATCCACAGTAAAGACATAGTAACGAATCACTAGCAGTAAGTAGTGCCTGAGGGGCTTTCATATACCAGCTCATGCCCAATATCCATTCCATCATTCCATCGTTGCTCACTGTGGCCCAGTAGATACCATTATCCCCACTATAAATTAGGAACTTGAGGAAGTTCTAAAGTGTTATGCCTGAGATCAAACAACTTCAACTAAAGACCAAAACAAAAATAGGTCTCCAATTCTGAAAGTAATTCTCTTTGCACCCAGCTATCCTGTTTCTCTTATATATTTACACACAGGTCTACTGAAAACTATATAAAAATATGGGAAAATCTGTTAGCCTTATTAGGGTCTCACACACACACACACAAAAGAAGGAAAACATTGAGTTGGAGGGTAAATAAAGAGGATTAAGGCTGAAAGGGCTGAAAGGAAGATATACTGACAGAAGGGAGAAGCTGGAAAAAGGAGTGGGATGGATATGATCAAGATACTTTATACAGCTATAAAATATTCTAAGCATAGAATATAAAATATTCTAAGCTGGATGCAGTAGCACACATCTGCATTCTTATTATAACAGCAGGTAGCTCACAGGTTACCTATCCTGGAAGGCAGTGCAACCATCAAAACAAGAGACACATTGCCTCAGCAAGGTAGAAGCAGAGAACCAATTCAGGTAAGTCTTGTGACCTCCACCGGAATGCCACAGTATTCTGGTGTTCTATGTGTCTGTGTCTCTCTCTTTATACACATACCCAAACACAATTAATAAGCAATTTATTTTTAAAAGAGTCTCCAACCTGTCTGAGTTTGTTTTAGTTGTGATTTTAAATCAGCAACCTGAATGGTTAACCTTTTAATAGAAGCATCGTAGTCTAATATCTGGGCCTTTAAATGTGTAGAATGTTCAATCTGAAAAAGAGCCAAAGAAATAAATACAAACCAATTACAGTTTGCTTCAGAAAGAAAATTTCTCTTATTGTGCTTCTATTCTTTGTTTTGCCAATTCAAAGAAGTGTTTACACCAAAAACCAATAGGAAGAACTCTATTAAAACAACATCCAAACAAGTTTTGGTTTTTTGAGACAAGGTCTCTCTGTGAAGCCCTAGCTGTCCTAGAATTCACATACACACCTGCCTCTGCCGCCTGAATGCTGGGAGTAAATGTGTGTGCCACCTTCCCCTCCTTCCCTTTTCAATTTAAGTCTAAAAACAGCTAGCTATTCTACTGCATGAAGACAGCAATTACAGAGACACAGTGGATGTGTGTATGCCACAAAGCAGGAATCAAGAAACTCATGGTGGGAATTACCAGGCCCTCTGAGAAGTTTACAGCTAGATGAATTTACTTTTCATTCAGTGCTATTATAGGAATATAAAGTCAGAAACATCAGAGAATTTTCTCATATGAGAAAGGCTCCTTTGCAATGTTGGGGGAGAAATTCTTTGTATTCAAATAAATCTGATTTTCGCTGGTGTGGCACATTGAAAGGTTCTATAACTACTACAAAGTAGACTGGCACAATACCCACAAAAAGAAGGAACAAGACTCACTTCACTCTGTAGCTGTTTTTGCAGGGCTTGCCTATGAGTTTCAAATTCCTTGTGCTCCAGTGCCATAGCACGTTCTGCTTTCTGTAATTCTTTCTGAAAAACCAAAAGCTCAGGAGGTGGCTGAGTTATACCTAAGAAGGTTAAAGAAAAACATTCCCAGTTATTATCAATCTTAAAATTGCTTATTTCACTTTTTAAAAAAGCAGTTCTTTAAAGAGGTTTAAATTGTCCTTTCTTTGTACTCATGCAATTAATGTTCTACCACTTCTATCAAATGGCCTAAGAACAATCCTGATTCACAAATTTCAGAATAAAATCATTTAATTCATATTAATATAATTTTATTCCTCCAGGAGCCCTCTAAGTTAAAGAATTCTTTCAAATTCTTTAACTCAATAGCCTATCTCTTCCCTCTACCACATGCAGATGATATTTTAAGAAAGAAGTCCCTATTTGTCACCAGTCAGTACATGTCCCTAGTTTCATCCCATCTGAACAGCAGCCCATGGCAGTCAGGCTATAGAAATAAGGCTGATGGTACTCTCCATTTGGGTCACCCACGAACCCCATTAATAAAATGTGCCTTTGTAGGGTAATTATAAAGGAGAGAGTAGTAGAAACAGAGCCACAATGTTAGTGTACTAGGAAGCTTGGGAGAGGAACAAGTTTCCAGAGGTACAATGAGTAGGCACAGGCACAGAGCACTAATGGGAGGCCTCCAGCAGTGACTGTGAGTTCTCTTGCCTGAGATGCACAGTATAAGCAGTCCAGACTGCTGGACCTGGAGATCAAGGCTAAGAGTAGAAATAACTATAATTCAACCTCCTCTCCCGGCCTCGCTCCAAGTGCTTACTGGCTCAACTGAGGCAATTAGTCAGAGGGCTTGAACCCGGAAGTCACACAAAGAGGCAGTTATTTAACAAATATTACTTAAAATGAAACTACTAATTATATACTAGCAAGCAAAAAGAAAGCACCTCCAATGGAAGGATCTTAAAAGATTCTCCCAATGTAAGCTTTCCTTACAGATACGAAGTTGTTCTATAATCCCAACCTAATGTAAGTTACAGAAATAGACAGATCAGAAAAAAAGACATACGGTCTAGGAGACGTAAGTTCTCATTCCTAGTCTCTTCCAGTTGCTGTTTAAGTAATTTATTTTGTGCCTGAAGCTCCACTTTCTCTTCTTTCAGTAATGGGTAATCACTCATCTCTTTCATCTTTTCATTCAGCAAGTGGTTTTGTTTTGACATTGCCAAAAACTGGGCTTTGACAGACTCTAGCTCCAGCTAAAATTGAAAAAGGAAAACTTACATCTGAATAACTTTCACAGCACTGCAAAGGTAAAGGCTGGAAGGCTGTCTGAATCTAAGATCATAAATGAATGACAGTGACTACCAAACAGAGGTCAGGCCTTCTGCACTGGTGAGATAGGCCAGAGGAAGCTCAGAGTCTGTATCAATAGACCTCTGTCCTATGAAGTAATGAAAGAGTATAGAGTCAATTCTCAAATGCTAGCAATACATCAGCACAACTTAACAAGACATTTTTAAAACATGAACAGATAAAAGGTGGAAACAATCTCTACTGCTGTGAGGTGCTTTCCTTTCCTTAGTCTTATGTGTCCCATACCTGGATATGAAAGCCTACACAAATCTCAAGGCTGCAAAGGTAAATTTTAACCTATAGTATCTACTTCAGTTTAGGTTTTTGTTGTTTGTTTTGTTTTAGAAGATCACATTTAGCCCTGGCTGGCCTGAAACTCAGATCTGCCTGCCTCCTGGTGCTAAGATCAAATGTGTGCAGCACTACACCCAGCTACAGTCTCCTTCAACTACTTAAAGTTTGAGTTTTGGACATTACATGACAAGCATACCACTAAAGATAGTATAGTATCAGTGGTATGTAAAAATTTTACTTTGTCTAAAGACAGCCTGTAAAAGAATGATGTAGTGATAGAAAATTGTAATAGCTACTAATGAAAAAGAAGAGGTTAAGATAGAAGCTAAGATATGCTCGCCATCTGTTATGGGTAGTTCACCCAACTCACCCAAAATTCATGCACTGTTAGAAATATCGCCAAGATTACACTCACATAAAGGCATATGAGCAGTAACAGAGGGAGGTACTATTCGAGCAGCAGGACTCTTAGATACAAGTTCTTGTCCTATGTCCCTATGTGCCTTTGCTTGAAATTAGAGCCTACTGCATTAACTGAATCTATCACCTTCTTAGTCATAAAATAATCAGTTCAAACACATCAAAAAGGCCTATGGGGCTGGAGAGGTAGTTCAATGTTAAGAGCACAAACTGCTCTTCCAAAGGACAGGGGTTTGATACCTACACACCTACATGACAGCTAAGAACCCTCTGTAACTCCAGTTCCAGGGGACCTTATGTCCCTTTTCTGCCCTCCATGGGCACTATACACACAGGCAAAGCTCCAATGCACAAAAATAAAAATAACTCTCCAAACACCTTTATGTTCTCTGTAAATAAAAATAGTATTAAACCCTTACTTTATTAAAGTCTATTAATGACTTTAATAGTCATTAAAGAAACTAAAAAATGAGTTTTACAATTACCTCAACTTCTTTCATACGATTTACAGATTTAGTGAGGTCTTCCTTTTTTGAATTAATAAGTGTGAGTTCCTCTTGCAAATGAATTGTTTTTTCTAGGGAATAAAAAAGAACCAATTAAATAGTGGTTTCCTACTGAACACAAAAAACATTTAATAATTCATGGTCACTCTAGAGACCTAATAACTATTGCTGCATAGTCTAAAGCAACAAGTGTATAAGTCAAAGTTTAGTGGGCAAATAAGAAATAAATCCCATTACCCAGTGAATGATGAGTTAACATGTGTCATGTATGTTCACATGCTAACCAGTTACTACACCTGGGAAGGGTATGGGATCTGCTAACGGCATCTACTTTCTTTAAAAAGCAAAATCTATATGTTTTCCTTCTGTAGTTTTTCCTTCCTCTAACACAAGTCTATGCAGATAAATATCAAAAGAAAATTTCACAAATCTAAGTACACAATAGTGTTATCTTACAAGAGATACATCTGCTTCTATAAGACACGAGCAAAAGGAGTCACACAGTTGGTATCTAGTAAATAGCAAGTAAGCAGTTCCAGTTTACTTCAAAAAATGTTTGAAATTTCCAAAGTTCATATTCTTTTCACAATTTCTCACAAATATCTTAAAATGTAAAAATCTGAAAATTAAAAAATTATTCAACTTTCATAGCCTCAGATCAATGTAAACTTGAGAGCTTAGGAAGTATAATGACATGTATGAAAAAAACTATTAAACCTGGTCACAGAGGACAGAGAAAGTAAAATTTTCTATAAATGGGGCTGGAAAGATGACTCAGTGGTTAAGAGTAGTGGCTGCTTTTTTAGAAGACCTGGGCTCAATTCCCAGTACCCACATGGCAGCTAACAATCTGTATCAGTTCCAGGAGATCTAATGCTCTCTACTGGTCTCCACAAGCACCACATGCACATGGCACACAGACATATGTGCAGGCAAAACACCCATACACATAAAATAAATAAATCTTAAAAAAAATCAATGAAGAGCCAGTGAAATGGACTGGTGAGTAAAAACACTTGCTGCTAAATCTGACAACCCAATTTCAATGTTAGAGACCCACGTGGTAGAAGGAAAAAAACCAAGTCCCATAAGTCCTCTGACCTTCACATGCACACCATAGCAATACATCCCCTCCCTTTGACAATAATATGTAAATAAGCATGCTGTAAAAAGCGAAAGCTGTATTTAAGAATATAAAACAGATGCAACTTAGAAGGATAACAACCTATATCAGATCTAAAATAAGCCAGCCACCCAAATCACCTTTATTCTTCCTTTCCTCTTCTAGTAGTTTATTTGTTCTAGCGATGTAGTCATCCTTTAGTTCCAGTTGGTATCTGAGAATCAGAACAACTGAAATGAGGTCCTTGTTATCTCCCTGTAAAAGATCACTAACCCTAAGGAGCTTATCTAAGGGTGCCAACATAGCTGAGGAGAAACTTCAAAAGTTCTAAGGCCAGGTAACTGAATTCTAAACATCAAATGTCCAGTAAAACCCTGCCTCTATCCTATAAATTTGGCCCCAAAACTTAATCACACAAAATGAAGGGTGTTATCATGGGCTTACTGAAAACAACTCCATTTCAACTGGTCTCAATTGGTCTCAACTGGTCTCAATTGGTCTCAACTGGTCTCAATTGGTACAGAAAGCATTAAAGGAAACAAAGCAAAGCTTAACTAGCACACAACAGATTTTACATCCCCAGAGATAGCAAGGCAGTCAGTCACTTGTAATCTGCCTGTACAATCTCCCCAACCCCAACTAGGATAAGAACTTGTGGTCTTAGAGTTTATGTGCAACTGAGATCCTACTGGTATTTTATCCACATCAGCAATAGCAAAAGGGATGTTTCCATGAAATTTTACTTATTTTCTTCAGTTGTCACTAGTCAGAGATGGATGAAAAGAAAGACAAACCCTCCTGTGATGAACATCCTCCACCCTACATTTGCTGAAACCAAAGACAAATATTAAAGGTTATTAGGCGGAGCATGTACAACTGCCACTGAGAAAAGCTGCCATACAATTGTCTTTGCTCTAGGATTCTATTCACCAGTACGTAAAATTAGGACTAGAGAAAAGCTAAAGTACCTGGGCGTAATGGCACACATCTGCTATCACTGAACTTGGGAGCCTGGAGTCAGGAGAGTAAAGAATTTCGAGTCAACCTGGACTACATAGCAAAAAGCAGGAAGGAAGGAGGGTAGACCAAAGTAACCATAGCTGTCCTATTTTCCCTCCCCTGTATCATCTTTTGCTTCATATAGTTCACTTTAGTTCCTTTTGATCCTGGATTTACAGTGTCTTGAGGGAATACAAAGCACATACATGTTCACGATCCAATTCTACCTTAGTAATTTGTAAATTGTTATTGAGATGAACGTCTCAGTGGCAGCATGAGAAAGATGACTAAAGTGATTACAATTCCAATTTTACAGCTAATCAGCTACACAAGCTAAGCAAGTCATATGGTGCCCTAAAGTTAAAGGGGAAAAGTATACAATATAATACATATTTACACATGTAAGGTTAAAGTAAATCACAAGCCTTCACAGCCAGAGAAGCTATGAATAAAAGCATTTGATGTAATTCTCTACACTGGATGCTTTAAAAACCAGCTTAACTCAAGTATGCATGGAAAAGGTTTGATTTGTCATAGAAAATAGATTTGCTCAAACACTAAATTTTGACATGTAAATATTAGCCATATATACATCATCTTTCGTTCACATTTTTACCAACTTAATTTAAACATATTACTTCTTTAAAAATGCCAAACAATTACTTTAAAAGTTCAGTTTTGAGCTTCTGATCATAGGTCTCCTCAATGTTCTTCAGATTCTGTTCCCGTCTCTGAAGTGCCTCAGCCTCACTTTTATATTTTTCTTCTTGGAGCTTCTGGGTCCTGAGATGAATAAAAAACATATAAAACAAACAAAGTACAATATCTGATGTAATAAATTTGAAGAAAAATGTCTGCATGACAACAGACTGAAATATATGTAACTGTACTAATAGGAAGTGAAAAAGACAGAAGTCTTCCTATATTTTACAAACTGACCTAGTTTACAATATATCAGAACTAGGGAGGGAGCAGGATAGGGGTCTCTGGCTTAAAGAAGCAGGAAGGAATCAAGCCAAAGTACTTCCTTATAGGAGCTAATTAACACTTAAAAACTGGCTAGGAGGGCAGTGTAAAGGCCCTTGTTGCTAAGCCTGAGTTCAATATCCAGGATCCACATCTTCATGGTAGAAGGAAAGAACTGACTCATCATAAGTTGTCCTCTAACCTCTATGTGTGGGCTGCTGTGCTGCACATTCACCCAGTCACACACCAATAATCAGATTAATTTTGAAATTAAATACACACACACAAAAACAAACTGTTGCATCATGACCACAGTGCCCCATGCCTATAATTTCAGCACTAGACAGCAGAAGCAGAAGGATCATTTCAAGTTCAAGGCCAGCCTGGTCTACATAGTGAGTTTCAGGTTGGCCAGGTTTTAAAAAAGTGAGACTATATCTCAAACTAAAGCCTAGTTATAGATGGTAAATGGTCATAATCAATTCAGAGGTGAAGAAGGATGTTATAAAAGCACAAACAAAAGTTATCTTATATACATAACTTTTTATAATACTTATTACAACTGTTGTATCTATTTCACTAGCCCATAGATACTCAAGGTAGAAGATAAGCTTTCAACATTTAATAATCCGTTGATTAAATATGAAGAGAGGGGATGGAAGAAGGGATTTAAGGAGGGAGGGAGGGAGGGAAGGAGGGATCATATCTTGCTCTACGTTGACTCAACAAGTTCCTCCTAGTGAGGTTAGATGAGCAGTACTGGCAGTTCTCCACTTTCCAGAGTGCTGCAGAGAACAAGCCATTCTGAAAAGCACTACCCAAAGCTCACTGGTCTAAGAACTGGGTATAAACTCTATGTATCAGCGCCAGCACCCTCTGCTGGCTAACCTGGAAAGGCATGCACCAGCAAGTACACTTAATTTAGCCGAATGCTTAGGAGGGCAGAGCAGGAGTGGGGGTAAAAAAGTAAGGTAAAGAAGAAATCAAATGAACTGAGACAGTGACAAGTTCTTTAATGCACTAGACTCCTAGAGTACCTATTGAGTGCTAACAGTCGATTCTAATGGGGAAAAAAGGTTATATGCACACACTACAGGTGGTGGGCTTGCTAGCAGTCCCAGGTAAAACTGAAGGATGAAGCATCCTGAACACTTAGAACATGTTAAGTAGCACCCCTGCCCCCATCACAAGAAATGGTTCCATGACAAACCAAGTTAAACCACATTTCCTTATTGGAGTACAAAGTGGGTAAATGGAGCAGGCCAGGATGCCTGAAGTTCAGCTACATATAAGAAACTATCAGGTATGATAACTGAAGGCAGCTGCAAAGCAAAGTATATGCTGAAGCATTAGGAATACCTCCAAGTTGTCTAGCCTCAAGGCAGTCTGATAGAAATATTTCATCCCGGTACCCAACTTGTTATCTAATAGTTTACAAAGAACTCCAAGCTCCCCTCCCCACAAGCTGTACCTTCTAAAGCAGTTGATATCACCTTCACAGCCAAGACTCTCCCTGGCAATTTTGTTTTGTTTTGTTTTGTTTTGTTATTAGGTGGGGTATCAACACAATGAGAAATAGCTCTACCCATGACAAGTCAGACTACTCTATTTCCTTTCTTTGAGTACAGAGCATGTAAATGTAGCAGGCCTGAACAACTGATTCAAGTATCCAGGCTGGCCTAGAACTGACCATGGAGCTTGAGCTGGTCTTAAACCCCTGGAAATAACCCTGACTCGCCCTTCGTAAGTGCTGGGATTACAGACATACACTACCACCCTAGGTTTCTATTTGGCTGGGGAGATGGCTCAGTAAAGAAAGTGCTTGCTGTACAAGCATAAGGACCTTAGTTCAGATCCCCAATATCCATATAAAAGCCAGAAATGGTAGGGGTGATGAAAGAAAGGCATGGATGCACAGAGCTTGTTGTTCAGTAAGTCTAGACAATCAATGAGCTTCAAGCCAATCAATGAAAGACCCTGTAAAAAATAAGGTGGTGAGTGATAAAGATGTCTGACATTGACCTCTGACCTACATAGGCACATATGGGTGAGTGCACTTGCATATACCCTTGCAGACATTACACAAAAAATCTTTTGGAAAAGGCTAGAAAATTTAAACATAATACTTAGTACAACTTTTGCACATCCAAAAAGAACATGTATTACTTACAATTCAAAAGCTTCAATTCTTTCCTTCAGCTCTGCTTCTCTACCTCTAAGCAAATCTATGTCATTTAGTAGAAGTTGTCTTTGAGCATAAATTTCTTTCGTTTCAATCTGCATAGGAAAGCATTTATTATTAACAAGCAAGCAAAATAAAATAAAAATACTAGAACTCAGACGTTACTTCCTAAATTCTAGAACACACTGAAAGCTACAGATATTTAGGGTAACAATTTCTCCTTGAAGAGATTTCATCAAGATTTGCTTTTTAAGTCTATATTATAGTTCGCATAAAAATGTACTTTTTTGTAAACAAAATTAGTCCCTCAATGAATGATAAACTACACTGTGCTATATTCCTAACATCCCTAGTCTAGTTCTTTAACAACCCTCATATTCCCTTACTCAAAAATTTGATAAGTTCTGAATCAGCAGGAAAAATATTAAACATGTGCAGTCAGCAATGAATTCCAAAATAGAATCTCCATAGTGATTGAGGATGGTGCCTAAATGTTTCAGTTTATGGGTCATCCAGTGACCATCCAGTGAACTACCAAGTGAATGGGCTGGGCCATCCCACCACTGAACAAAACAACACCAGGAGCAGAAAAGTTCCTCGTCTTTAAGGATCTCACAATTTGGTTGAGGGAAAAACAATCACATGAGGATGTAATGATCTCACACATGAAATATATAAAGACCACATGCAGGAAAAACACCTGTATGAGTTACTCAGTGAGCTGGGGAAGAAGTCACTGAGGTGACATGAAGAATAGTACAGCCTTAACAGGGAGAGATGTGGACAAGCATCCAAAGGCTTGGTATCTTCAACACTTTCATGTAATATTAACTAAATAGGGATCTAGTCAGTCACCTATGTTGAAGATAAAGTTGTTAATCTAAACATAACCCAGTATCTTAAACATCTATGCTTATTCTTGTAGATGAAATTAGTCCATTTCTCAGATATGCTAGACACATAGTAGAGGGGTCCTATTTAGTACCGGATAACAGGTCATATTGAAAATTCCGAGCAATGATGAACTCTAGGGGGAAGCATTTCTATTTTGAAGATTTTCTGACAACTGTTCTGGATGCACACTGAAAAGAGTACTCCAAGTCCCGTTTGGCTGAAGACACACTCTTAGCAAACAGGTTTTCCTGAAGGAAATCTCTGCCTGCAATGTGACTGGGCTACTCTGAACAGCCTCTCAAACCCTACTCCTAGATCACTCTGAGACTGTCATATATCCTCATTTTCCCCAGAATGGGGGCCACTCCCTTTCTTTCCTGGTTCCGTCTTTTCCCTCTTCATCCCCTAGCAGAGCCCCAAGGTCTTTAATTCTTGACGATGCCATTCTCAAATCAAATGAAGCTTGTCAAAACAGCATTCCTCAACTGCTGCTACCTTCCCACCCTCAAGGAAAGGGAGGAACAGGTACTCAGAAATGATCAATCCTCCCCAGAGTCAGAACAGAAACCTCTTGGCCAAG
Organism: Alexandromys fortis; assembly: GCF_014885135.2. Classification (NCBI taxonomy): domain Eukaryota; kingdom Metazoa; phylum Chordata; class Mammalia; order Rodentia; family Cricetidae; genus Alexandromys; species Alexandromys fortis. Next base: position 4,824,554 of record NW_026067999.1, read on the forward strand.
AACATGGATTGCTCTTCCACTTTCAAACTGATGCCTCAGTTGGGTGTTGTAATGGTAATATCCTCTCTGCTTTAAAGAGCTCCTCCCCCTTGTCCAATAGCAACTATTTACTTCCAAGCCTCTCCCTGAAGCCCTCTCTCTCTAATTTGCCTAACAAGATAGATGCTGTTTGCCAAGTGTCTCCTAATCCCAGGATGGACATTCACTCCAGTTCTTTCTTTTCTGCCCTGCAGAGCAAAGACTATGTGGGCTTGTCTGAACTCAACTGTCTCTCTCCACTCTCGACTACTACAGTTCCAACTGCTTCTCTAGAGCCTTGTTCTATCAGCTGTCCCTTCTGGATCGGAAACGAAGCTACTTAACAGCAAGACATAGCCACCCAGTAAATTATTTCCAGATATTACCTCTCGGTGCTTTTTAATTCTTTCCAGGGTGTTTTTTTCCTGAGAAATGAGGGCTTCATTTTTAGCTTGACAAATTCTTTCAAATTCATTCCGGAACTCAGCCATTTCTTTTTCAAACTTTCTTTTCTCTTCCATCTTAACTTTTGTTATTTCAGCTTCTCTAAAATACTTCAACTATGAATGGAGCACATAAACGGAAAAAAGTTACTAAAAATAGTACAAATTCACTCATTAGGTTACTAATAATGTTCTGTCCAAATACATCTTTAATCCATTTTTAGTTTTATCTCATTTACTGTCCTATAGGATTTGGGCAAACATGTGAACAAATGACATCAATGGAGAGAAATGTACATTAACAGTATAATACTCTACTCTTTAATAAAAACTTTCAGATATTTCCCCACATGCCTAAGATTAAGACCGTAGAAGAAGCCGGGCGGTGGTGGCACATGCCTTTAATCCCAGAACTAGGGAGGCAGAGGCAGGCAGATCTCTGTGAGTTCGAGGCCAGCCTGGTCTACAAGAGCTAGTTCCAGGACAGGAACCAAAAAGTTACGGAGAAACCCTGTCTCGAAAAAATCAAAAAAAAAAAAAAAAGACTGTAGAAGATAAGTGAAAGTAGCTCTCATTAATAGCAGCAAGAAGTACAGCTTACCTTTTGACACATTTCTACCTGAAGCTGGTGTTGTATTTCTCTCTTATATTCATTTAACTTTGTCTCTAAAGATTCTAGCTTGGGACGGTGAGGAAAAGCATCTGCAAATTGTTCATCGATAAGCTGAAACTTCTCAGCTATTAAAAAAATAGCACAGCCAATTAGGAAATATAAAATCAACTCAGTCAAATATGCAAGAGGCCCAAAGCAGACTATACTAAAAGGGAAGTGTAGAGATGCCTGCTACCTACTTTGAAATACATTCAAGAACCAAGATGGATAAGTGGACAGATAAGTGATAAACAAGTATAATTATAAATGTCACAGCAGCATCTATGCAAGCAAATAGTCTCTCTAACATTGTTTCAACTGTTCTGAATGTTTGAAATGTCAATAATAAAATGACAAGTATAAATCAACCTCTTCTCAGTTTCTAAGTGCAGAGACCTTTGGACTTGGATTAAAGTTGACACATGATCAACTTTATAAAAGGTATAAAAACTATGTAATTTAACTCTTGCATTTTACAGGTAAGGAACAAAGAGTTTGAGTAACTTCCAGAGGGTCAAGCAACTACTACACAACCAGGCCCAGGCCCAACTCAAGGCCTCATGCCAGATCTCTTTCCAGGAGGCTCTTGGTCCTCAAACCAACCAGATAGCCAAATCAACCATGAATCAGAGGATAAACCTGAATGTAAAGTACAATCCCATGCACAACAGCACATATGGGAAGAAAGAGATAGCAGGAGTAGATTAAAACATCAAACGTTTGCAGCAGGCATAAGTGTGAGCATGTTTACCAGCCACTTCACTTATTTTCCAATGAGCCATAACCACACAGTCTGATACAGGACTTTCCAGCCACATGTAGTGACTGAGTATTTGAAATGAGCCCAATCTGAGCTGTGCTCTAGTGAATATAAAACACTAGATACCCAGGAATTACTACAAAAATGTACATAAAATATCTATTAATATTTTTATACTGAGTACTTGCTAAATATCTTGAGTGTTTTGGGTTAAATAATTAAAATGAATTTCACCTGTTACTTTTCATTTTTTTAAAATGTACCCACTAGAAAAATTTAAAATTTATCTATGTGCTTTGTATACTGGAAAGCTCTCCTTTGCAATTAATACATAATGTGTTGCTAATGGTATTTAAACTATACTTAGGGCCTAGTTGTAGAATATATCTTTGTAAATGATGAATTCCTTGTCTTCCTACAAGTTAAAGGCACTACTAAGTGAGGACGAACCAAAAAGGTGCATAAGCACATCACTATAAATAATTGCTTTCCAGCTCTTTTGACACAAAACAAAAAGGTAGTGTCTAGTTTGCTTTCTATTGCTGTGACAAGCACCATGACCAAAAGCAACCTAGAGAAGAAAAGGCTTATTTTCAGCTTTTATTCCAGGTCACAGTCCATTACTGAGGGAAGTCAGGCAGGAACTCAAGCAGAAATACAGAGGAATGCTTATTGCCTTGTTTCCTGGCTCATAATGCCAACTTTTATATACAGCTCAGGGCCCCTTCCTAGGTGACGGTGTTGCCCACAGTGGGCTGGTCCCTCCAACATCAATCAAAACAATTCTCCACAGATGTACCCATAGTCCAATCTGATGGAGGCAATTGTTTAATTGAGGACCCTTTATTTAAGGCAACTCTAGGTTGTCTCAAGTAGAGTTGATAATAAAAACTAGCTAGCACAGGTAAGATATTATAGAAAGGCACAGAGTACAAAATCTCTAGGCCTTGGACCAAAGACCTTGGACTCTTCCCAAATGGGAGTTTCCAAATTGCTCTCCCCTCTGAGGACCTCAGTTTCAACTATTAAGTGAAATGATGAGACAATGACTTCTCCCTTTGCAAAGCAAACAGTTTGTAACATACTATGGTGGTTTGAATAAGAACGCCACCCTCCAGGCTAATATATTTGAATGCTGAGTCACCAGGAAGGGGCATTATTTGAAAGGATAAAGAGGTGTGGCCTTGTTGGAGTAACTGTGGCCTTGCTGGAGTAAGTATGTCATTGGGGGGGGGGGGGGGCTTTGAGGCTCCAAAAGCCCAAGCCAGGCCCAGTGTCTCTCTTCCTGCTGCTTGTGGATCTGGATATAGAATTCTCAGCTACTTCTCCAACACCATGTCTGCCTATGTGCCACCATATTCCCTGCCATGATGATAATAGACTAAACCTGTAAGCCAACTCCAAAAAATGAATTTCTTCACACTAGAACACTGGCCAAGACACATACTAATTTAATGGCTATAAAATAAGGTTAGAGAAGACATGAGATGAGTTTCCTAGTTAAGACAGGTTAAATTCCACATGTAAGGAAGAACCTGATCTTGGGATCCCTATATGAATGATCAGTGTAGCCCTGCCATTCAGGATAGATTATGAGAGTGGAAAGCAATTCTTGGTACATCCAGCAACATAATTTCAGACAAAAATGAATCTCCTTGTCACCTACATACAGGTAGCATTTTTCCAGATCAGGGAAAAATCACATAGTATGATAAATACAGCAATTTTCTTCTCCCAAAAATAAAACAGGTCAAGGGAGGTGGTACACATCTGAAAATATCAGTATTCAGAGGAGGCAGAGGCAGTACAATCAAAAGTTTGAGGCCAGCTCTGTCTACACAGTGAGTTCAAATCTAGCCAGGGCTATAAGTTGAGACCCTGTTTGAAAAAATAATCAGGCAAAAACAAAATAATAACAAGATACCCAGTAAAATTGAAGTAAGAAGGCTATAATTACCTAGGGACACTTTGCTAGGAAATGTGTCACTTGTTTGCGTTTCCACGTCACAGCCCTCTTTAGTTTGATGATATTCTGCCAATTCCTTTAAGAAACTCATAAGAAAACCTATAAAAGCATAACACATAGTTTTGTTTCAGAATATTATTCAACCACTGCTTTATTGCTGTTTATGAGTCTTGGTTTATAACATCATTTGATTACCAAGGAAAGATCCTTCCAAGCATGATATAAACCTTAAAAGGAATATAGAAATTGCTATAACCACAAAAATTATAAATTTATATGTCATAAAATAAAGTCAAAAGACAAATGATATACTGGAAAAGATTCTGCAATACTGAGAGGCTCATCATAATGCCAAAGAACTCTTAGCAATCATCAAAACAAAAAATAGGAAAAGGCCTGGACAAAATTCACAGAAAGAAAATTTACATGGAAAATAAACATAACCACATTTTAAATATTAAACAAATGCACAGAAACTCATAAATAAATGTAAATTAATAACATAAAAGACATTTTCTACATAACACTGTGAAGATTAAATCACTGATGTCAAGTGTTGACATGGGGAAAGCAATTTGTCAGTGTCCCTATATATTTCAAATGTTCACTATTTTAACCTAGTTATTTTGAGTTTATACTGCTGTACTAACTTTTGATAAAGTCACAAAATGTGCATGATGCACACTTATTGCTTCTCATAGCAAAAAACAAATGACTGAGTCTCCATCTACAGGGAATTAAATATGTTTTTAAAAACTGGCCTAAACAAGGTGCCGCCTTAGCGCAGTAGGCACCACGTCGGTCTCATAAAAATGATCTAAACAGCTAGGCAGTGGTGGCACATGCCTTCCTTTAGTTCTAGCACTTGGGAGGCAGAGACAGGCAGATCTCCATGAGTTCGAGGCCAGCCTGGTCTACAGAGTTAGTTCTAGGATACCCAAGGCTACACAAAGAAACTATCTCAAAAAAAAAAAAAACAAACAAACAAAAAAATGGTCTAAACAGTTGAAAGGACTTCTGCTCCATCACCCAAGTTACAATCTTTTATCCCTCTCTACTAAAGATGTTAAAATTCTATTCCCACAACTGTAACTTCTTTTACATAAGCAGAACCATATGGAAACCTCACAACTCCCCTTATAAACACATCACTCCCCTATCTAAAAATTATACACAAATTATCTAAATTCTCAGTCACAGAGTCAGTTCCTTCTTTCCACCATGTGGATCCTGGGGATGGAACTCATATAGTCAGGCTTGGCAACAGGCTCCTTTATGTGCTGACCCATCTCGCTGGCTCAAATTTCCCATTCTAACAGTGAGAAAGTCGGCTCTTACTATCTACTACCTATAAACTTAACTGCAACTTCACAATTATTATTAAGTCCTTCCATATAAGTAACTATCACCTACATTACAGTCCAATTCCTTCAGCTGCTAGGCTCCACTAATTTACAATTAGGAAACTCAGCCCTCCATAAGCCTAAGTGAGAACATTACAGTAACACTGTTTGGCCACAGTCTACATCTATCTAGAGATCACCTAATATCCTAAATTTGAGTTGTAGCTCTCCTTGTACTGATTTTTGCCAAAATTAACAAAATGGTTAGCAAAGAGCTCTATCCAAATTTTGGTACTTGGATGCTTAACACAAATGCTACTCAGATTCTCTGACTTCCAGAAATGTTACCACATTAAATAGCTACTAGTCAGAAGTTTTTTGAACCAGAAGCATTTAAGTACATTATGGACTCATGAGCAACAATCTTTTAATGCTATTACAAATATCTATAGTAAAGTCGATTATTTCTAAATATTGCTTCAAGTTCTAAATTTCCTTCTCAATATTTTGGCAACAGCTATTAGTGGCATAGTTTAGGACAGTGTTTTCTAATATGGCAGCCATGTGGGCAGCTGAATTTAAATTCAACTAAAGCCAAGTTCACTGTTCAGTCACAGTAGCCCCATTTCAGGTACCACATGAACTTAGTGACCACCACATGAGACAGTAGAAATAGGCATCTCCATCAAAACCAGAGTTACACTAAATAGCACATGGCCTTGAAGTTCAGAATGTAGGGTCTATCTATTCATATACTTAGCAGTATGGGATAAAAGAGTCATTTTTATTTTGTATAATAATTCACTTGTATGTCTAAATACACTTTATTTTGTTATACAAACTGATCTAGCTTTACCCTTTGCGAGCTGTTTCACTCTGGAATGTGGGGTCAGTTGCCATAATAAAATTCAACTGGGATGATCTATGTTGTAGGAAGCCTAGAATATCTTGTAAGCCAATTAACTTACTGCAAACATCACTTCCAAGAGCTCTGGCAATAAGTCAGACATGCAAATGTTTGCTCATTAAGTTCCAAGCTTATGAACTTTCTAGCAGAGATGACAAATCAAAAATCTAAACACAAAAGGACCACTGTGACATGTCACAGGCTACTTAAAAAGACCAAAAGATTAACTATCAGGAGCAGATAAGTTGCCAGTTTATGTTCAAGACACAAAGCCTAATACCAAGTCTAAAGTATGGTCTGGCAACCTTAGTAATAACATACAATTATCAAAGCCAGGGTTGAGGTAATTCATCAAGAATGTATGAAAACTTAACTTATAAAAAAGCATTAATATTTTAAATAAACTGATACTTTTAACACTTCATAAATTACATTTGAGGGGGATATCTAATATACAAAAATAGCTAATGTTACTAGCTTTTTTTACGGGGCAGGGAGCTATTAAGCAAATGTTCTAAACATTAAGTGTTCTGTAAAGAGTATTTTTCATTTGCTAGTTGGGCTCTTGAATACTGTCTGCAGTGTCCTTACTTGATTATCAAAGACTTATTAAAAACATAGAATGTGGGGAAATAAGGTTTCTTTATCAAAATAACATATGAACAGTTGCTTATTTAAAAGCAAGCCATGGTCAGCCAGGAAAATCAAATGTTCTGATTCTACTTAACTTTCCTATTCTTCTCATTAAACCACAAGTTTTATATTTTTGTAAGAAAAAACATATATAAAAATCTTGCTATTCTCCACAAAAATGAAGTCTCCTACCTTTTTGGTTTTCTTTATCAAATCCTGAAATCTGTTAAAAGAAAATATTTTACCTTTATTAAATTACTCACTTATAAGTAGCAAATCAAAGTAGCTCATAAAACACTCTTACCAGTGATTTGTACAGATTGGATGAGGGGTTGATTCGAATGAGCTGTAATAGATCCTGCATAGTAAATACCTTAAAGAGAGAAAAAAAGCTTAAGTATCCAAATTTGTCTACCAATAAGTTTAAATGATGATATATTACTGAATATAAAATTAAGACTCATTTCGATTTAAAATAATATTATATATAATTAACCTAGTGAAGCAAAAAACAAAGCTTTTATGTTGCCAACAAGTTACAATAAATATACTGAGGTCAGAAGGATCAAATAATTTGTTGCTTTTTAAATTACATCTATTTATTTTTGTGTGTATTGGGAGGAATGAACATGCTATGGTGTATATGTGGAGACCAGAGGACAATTGCAGGAATTAGTCCAATCCTTTTACCATATGGGACCTAGGACTCCAATTCAGGCCATCAAACCTTAATAGCAAGTGCCTTTATCTGCTGAGCCATGATGCCAATCCAGATAAAATATTTTTAACCAAGTAATTAACCTCCAAACACTAACAGAAATGAAAGAAATCATGAATGCCTTACAGATAACACTCAGCTATTTGGTGAACCAGGGAATTTATGAATGAATTTCAGGGTCCTTACAGCTATATAAAAAATGTAAATAAACTTTAGGTTTTATTATTCTAAACTATGAATGACTACTGTGTACCTGAAATAGTTTTAATCACACAGCTATTCTTGATATACATATTTCTACTATAGTATGTATTGTGCACTAGCTCTATCCTTAGGACACTGAGAAAATGTATTTTCACATGGTTTCCCTTTAAAGAAGCTCTGGTTGGCATTTACATTATTAGAAACAATTAATGATATGAACTGGTTTAATTATTACTGAGAGGGTCCCTGCAGGTGTCATACTGCACAACGCAATCGGAATGAAAACCCGGTACAGATTGACTTCGCTGACCTGGATCACACTTAGAGAAGTCTAATAACAGGTAGTTTATTTCCAATGTACTTAAGCCCAAGATAATTTGGAGAAAGTTTCCCGGTGTGATGCAATCTCTGGTTTAAAAGGAAACATAATTACATTGAAACTCAACTCAGGGCACATGTCGTTTCTTCCAAGAAGATAGCTTCTAAAAATATACTACCTGTACTAGCCTTAAGGACCTAAGGGTCTGGCCTGGTCTCTACAGTCCTGGTTGTGTGAGCTTGATATGGCATGGCCCAAAAAATAATGTAGTGTAGATCACCAGGCCATCAATCACTTGCAATTCTCAGCTTTCTGGATGGAAGAATGTGTTTTTCATTTTTCCCACTAGAAAGACAATCATGTAGACTTGATATTCCTGGTTTCTCTGGAGATCAGTGGGCTCACGTACCTTCATGTCATGCTTCCAACATATTACTATAATTACATAGCTATCACACAGTAATCAAAATTGTAAAATGTGTCATAACAAAGAAGATGAGCTAAAAATGAATTCTTGTTTTAAGACTTGTTTTAAGACAGGGTCTTACTCACTATGTATACCTGGTTGGCCTGAGACTCACCAAGCTGGCCTAAAACTTGGGATTCTCCTGTCTGTCTAGTGCTGAGAATACAGATGTATGCCACCATGTCTAGCTTAAACAATAATTTATGCTGACAAGTTGAATATAGTTAATAAAGTATACCATATTTGTTCATCAGAATACTAACATTGTTCTTATTTCTTAAAACTTTGAGACAGAGCCGGGTGGTGGTGGCGCACGCCTTTAATCCCAGCACTCGGGAGGCAGAGGCAGGTGGATCTCTGTGAGTTCGAGACCAGCCTGGTCTACAGAGCTAGTTCCAGGACAGGCTCCAAAGCCACAGAGAAACCCTGTCTCGAAAACCAAAAAAAAAAAAAAAAATACTTTGAGACAATTGCAGAACAAACAAAAACAAAGACACACAGAGAAAACATCAGGAATGAATCCTAATGTAAAACATAGACTTGATTGATAATTTGGTGCCAATTTGGAATCATTGACTACAGCCAATGTATCCCAAGATGAAAAGTGATAATTGCGTAGGACTCTGTGCATGTGGGAAAAATAAAGTATATGAAAACTATTTTCCACTCAATTCTGCTACAAGCCTAAAACTATTCTAAAAACAAAATTCTAATTTAGGTAATGTACAAGTATTGAGAATGTTTGTTAAATCAGACTTTAAAATAATTAATAAAATGTGACTATAATGTTCAATAGTGACAAGAACTAGTTAAAATCATTAGAGTAATAAGACATGTGCTATTATAGATTTTCTTTAAGTATTTTGCACTTCTCTTATGCAAAGCAGAGAAACACCTGCAGCCATCTAAATGAAGAACATGTTAGAAAACGAAATGTTCTGTCCTGCAATGCTATTTAGAAGCAACTCACCTTGGGCAATCACTTCACCTGTCTACATTCTGCGTCATCATTTGTAACACATGTGCTCCCTGCAGTGTGCCTAGCACAGTGCCAGTTTCACAGCGAACATTACAGAAACAGCAGTTACCAGTCTAACTTAAACCACACGGACTATATAACATCACTTTCAGCTCCAAAATATTTTGTGATTCCACACACCACTATTTTACAAAAGACTGAAATACTAAAGCATTAATAATAGTCACATTTGATGATCATTTGTGTACGGATGACATAAATCAAAGATGAACAAGAAATGAAGCTAGCCAGTCAAAAGACAAGCAGAGGAATTAGATACCACTTTACGGTTATTAGAGGAAGAAACTGTCAAGAGAAAATCCAAAATACCAGAATTTACCTTTTCTTTTGCCAAACCACTTTCTGGAAAGAACACAGAAAGTGAATATTCATAGCCACATCTTTGTAAGTGATCTGCCACCAGCGAGTTAGAAGCGCCTATTAGGAGGGCACTCCCTTCCACTGAAATGGACGGAGGCTTCACTTCTCCACTCAATACAGGATGCATCAATTCATGAATTAGCTGTTTTCGGAGTTGTGTCTAGTGAGAAACAGAAAAAAAAGAAAAAAAGAAAGACAAAAGGAGATACATTTTACCAGAATAGAAACACACACAGATCTGCCACATCAATTGAATTCTTTCTTTCATTTTCAAAATGAATCTAGATCCATGCGCAAAAAGTAGGAAGCATTCTTTCACAATTTATCTTATCCCTAAGTGGGCTTGGACAAAAACTTTCTTTTCCCAGTTCCTACACCCACCATCCATAGACCATAATTTGACATCTCTAAAAGCAATTTCAGCTCTTTATGATGAAGAAATTAAGCCATGTGAAAAAATTTGCCACTTCATCTCAACTGGATTGTGGCAGTCTAGGATTCAAATAAACTGGGAAATTCAAGGTCATCCTTGGCTCTATAAATAGTTCAAGACCAATCTGGGCTACAAAGACCCTGTCTCAAAAAACAAAGTAGTTAAAAGTATCTGTTTTATAATCATGGGAATTGAAGTTTAGATTCTAGTACTTATAAAACAAGCCACCTGGGTGTTCTGTCAACACAAGGGATGAGACAGCCTGTTCTGGTCTGCCTGCATATACAAACACACACACATATACATGCACTCAGGCAGACATATATAAAATAAATCTTAAAAATATACAGTAGTATGAAAGGGCAGTTTTCACAAAATGGGAAAGAAACTCAAAGTATGAGAGAAAAGATTTGTGTCACACACATCTCAGAAATGGATTAACTAGACCAAATATAAACAAATGATTTGACAAGTTTCATTTAATATATACCTAAACTGGATTAGTAGAAGATGCCTGTAATCCTAACACTAGAAAGGTTGGGGCAGGATGATCCCCACGAGATTGAGGCAGGATAGTGAGACACTGTCTCAAAAAACCACCAATTATGACAAAACCCACAAAATAAACAAAAACACCCTATACCTAAATGACTTTGTAATTGACTATAAATACAAATTCATATCAAATAATAAAACAATATAAACTAAACCACTAAAAATTCTATAAAATTTAAAAGTTGTAGCTTAATCTATATCAGTCATTGAATTTAGAAAGCAAAAATTAGCTAAGTTTGAGAAAATGTCATCCAGTTGGGCTAATAAGAGACTAAATAGCCAGCCATGCTATAGCTGTGAAGTGAAGAAGGCTAGCACAAAAGGGCTACAGACAAAGATACCCATTGGTCAATACCAAATAAAATTGAGATGTGAGGTAAAGGACTATCAAGTCTAATCTGCAATGTGACATAACCAGAAATGAAAAGATTCTTCTATATTATAGATTAATAAAATGTAATCAATCCAGGTGGTTGAATCCAGTATCACTAATGGGGGAGTGAGTTGACAAAAGATAAAGCCTTTCTAACATTTCAAATGAGAGAGCTGGGGAGAGGGCTCGTTGCTAAAATACTTGCTGTGCAAACATAAGAAGCAGACTTCAATCCCTAGCATGTACATCAAAAGCTAGGCATGGTGCTGAATGTTTGAAATCCCAGCCCCGGGGAGATGAAGACAGGAGGACACCTGTCTTTATTCACCTTGATAGCCAACCAGCCTACCCTTATCAGTGATCCTTGATCACAAAACACAAAGTGGATGGCTCATAAAGACAGAAATATGCACATATGCATATGCAACTACATACACAGGAGCCAGAACACACAAGGGCCCACATCCCCAAAAGTAAATATTCAATGACGTGAGAATAAAAAAAATTTAGTTTGACTATATAAAATTAGGCATATTTTTAAAGCCAAATAGAACACAAATCAATAGCTTCTATTAATAGAGCTCTTAAAATATTATCACCCTAACCATTCTCATGGAAAAACAGATATAAACAGGCAGAAAAGTACAATGAACTTAATAGTCAAAGAAATGATCGAAGCAATGAGATTTTTTTTTCAGTGTTACACTGTTAAAAGGTGTCAAGGCAACACTGAAATATATTACCAAACTGCTTGTGAAATATAAACTGTAAAAACCATTTCAGACCCAGATACATACACTGGTATACCCCAGGGCATAATGGCACTGGCCTGTAATCCCAGCACTCAAGAGGCAGAGGCAGAACACTGCAAACCTGCAAAACCTACTCTTTCTCAGAAATGGGATTTCTCTATGCTAGACAGAAAATGACAGGCACAATAGATCATGTGTAGACTTTAGTAGAAGCTAAGGATTCAAATAGTAGAAAGTTACCTATGTGATGTTTGACTAACCAGGATGAATCTGTTGCCGCTAAAAGCAAGGATTTCAAGCAACTTGAGCAAACAGAGAAAGGCTCATCATATAATGTAAATTTTAAAATGATACATACACCTTATACCAGTTTATGGTTATCAAAGATGATTCTCCCTTCTGCTTTCTTTGTATTTTCTAGACAAGTCTTACGTATTTTATGAAGTTAATAAAACAATAAGAGTGGAAAAAATCAGGCTCGCCTTTCCTTAATTTCCAATTCTAAATGTAAAACATATTTCTGAAAGACCTATTGTAATGAAACACATTGAACTAACTCATTCCACACTTTGCTGTTACCCAAATTTAAGGTGCACTAGTACATATTTGCTACTCACAGTAAATATTCACTCTAATATATTCTATTTTTATTTACTATTATTGACACAGGGTCTGACTACACAGTCATGACTGACCTGAAACTGGCTAGCTGGCCGAGGCCGCCCTCAAATCAGAGATGCGCTTGCCTCTGCTTCCCAAGTGCTGGGATTAAAGAAAGGCATGCGACATTCCAGTATAGATTAAAAAAAAATCCATTTCTCAAAACTGTTACACAATAAGCAATAACTTCTTCATATTTGTCTATGCAGTGTCATCAAGAGACTCTAAAGCCACCTATTCTGAAAAGTGTACATCTACGGAGTTTATTGTTTTTTAGTTAGCAAAGAAATAACAGGTCTCATTTTGTGTACACTGTTGTGCTCTGCTCATATTCACCTTCCCGTCACTCTCCCCACCCTGTCCTGTCCCCACAATTGTCCCCCTTCTGCTTTCATTACATATACATAACAGGGTCAAATCTAGATTGTAAACAAGATTTGTAACAGCACCTCAGACTTATTACAATGTTTTCACTATATACATGCTATGTGCTACCTTAATGTTGGTTCAATAAACCTATTATATGGTTTTTAAGACGACTGAAACTCAACATTTTCAAAATGTAGCTCACCGATACAATCTATATTTTAGTGATTTTGGAATCCAAGCCCTGGCTGAATTTAAATGTGGAACTACCTACTGTCAGAGGTTACACTCATGAAACTAAGGACAGCCATGCCTAAATCTGATACCTTAAGTGTGTCCAGTATACCCCGATCCTTAAACGTCTGGTACAGCTTTTTGCGCAGTTCATCTTGACTCAACACATCACACTTGAGGGACATGGCGGACTGGAAGAGAAAATGATGAGTTACCTAGCGGCAAAGGAAACCTGGATTTCAGAAATCAGACCAGTGGCCTCCCGGAAAGCCCTTAGACGCTTAACGAAGCTCTAACGAACATAAACAAGGGACCTGCTTTCTTACAGACCCCTGGGAAGTGGCAGGTGGAACTACCTGAGCCATCGTTATCTGCTTCCTCCCGAGATCGCCCCTCTACGGCCAGGCTCCGTGGTCAGGGCAGGCCGCGGGTGGAGAGGGAGCCCCTGATCTCCGAGACCAACCTGTCTCTGGGGACCTGGGGGAACAAGGGAGCTGAGCACTCAGACCGGTACCCCGGCACGCAGGCGCACTTCCTCCCGCAGGGCGAAAGGGTGGGCGGGGCCGTGACCCAGGAGAGATTCTGCACCAGAGAAAGACGGAGACCAGAAGCGGCCGCTCAAAAGACAGTTTCCACAGCACCACAGTTAACGCCAACGCCGCTCTCTCGCTGTCTGCCGGTTCAAAGCACCGGACAAACGGACCCGCCACGGGTTGGAGCACTGTGACGCACGCGCGAGCTCAGGCCGGCCGCTCCCGCCACGTCTCGCGAGAGTATGGCCCCAGATCTCGCGTGAGTGACTCTGGGTTCCCCGGCTGAAAGTACCAAGCGCGGGTTCCCGAGGCGGGCGTTTCTGCTGTTGGCGTTTCCCTACAGGTAGGATTTGGAAGGAAGTGGAGGGCGGGTGCTCCGGGTCCGCGAGGGACGTCCCAGACCCCGCGTGATGCGGACGCTGTCTTGTACCTCGGTCCTACCCTGACTCGGCACATCAGAGCCAGCCCCCGGGGCCGCTTAATTACAGTTCTCCCAGTAGACACAGCCCCGGTTTCCACGTGGAAACGACCTCCACGCCCTTAGAGGCTTGGCGTTCTCGAGGTCAGTCAGGTAGTTAATCCAGTGTGTCTTTGCTGCCGTGCCACTGCAGTGGTCGGTTCCCATGAAATGCCTGTAGTACCCTATCTCCGCACACACGTGTCTCCGGACTCTTGACAGATGCTCTCAGAAGCAAAAATCGCATCTTGTTGAGAATCACAGAGTTTAATTTTATAGGAAAAAAAAAAAAACTCACTGTGTATGTGCTGTGAGAAAGATAAAGATGAGCCAAGTGCCCAGGATGCCTAGCTCAGATTATAAAGATCCGGTCGTGGTGGCTCGTCTGTCATGCCAACACTGGGAAGACTGAGACAGGAGTATTGCTTAAAGTTCGAGGTCAGTTTCGGCTATGATGTGCCTAAAGAAGAAAATGGGAATCTGGGACTGGGGAATGGAGCTCAGTTGGTTAAGTACTTGCTTGTCATACACAGAGGCCTGGATTAAATTTCAGGCACTGCATTGAAAACCAAAAACCACAGTATTGGTGGAGACAGAAGGATCAGAAGTTTAAGATTATCCTTCACTACATAGAGAGTTGGACACCAGTCTAGCGTAAATGAGACCCTATACCAAAAAAAGAAAAGAAATAAGGCTAATGGGAAAGAAAAGAAACCAGAATCCCCAGAAGCAAGAGTGAAAACCATTACAGCCAGTGAGCTAAATGATGACTAAGACGTCTTGAGGATGGGATAGTTTAGCAAGAAAGCTGATTGCAGGTGGAAGTGATTGAGGACATCTCTATGGGGAAAGTGTGATTTTATTTTTCAGTGCCTTGACTGGTAACATTTGGATAGTGAACAAAAAAAGATGAGCATCACAGGAAGGGGGGAATAGGCAGAGGACTAATGCCAGGGCTCACCTGGGGCCCTGGAGATTCTAGCCTGGCCCTGAGTTATGTGCTGGGGATGTTAGGTAGCTAAGGTCTATGAAGATGCTATTGGGTCATTGTTAAAGCTAACGGCACAAAGGAGTACAAAGAGTTTTGATGTGTAGCTGTAAAAAAAAAATAAAAATAAAAGTTGAGGGGTGGCAAGAATAGTTAGCAGACTTTATTGGAGTTGAACGAGCTTTGCGGGTTTTTTTTTTTCATTTTTGTTTGTTTTGGACAGTTAAAGAAGTTGGAGTGTAAATGATGAATTAAGGATGCGCACAGAATTAGGGACAGCATTTAAGTGTGAAGGATCTTGAGTGGATATAGTCAAAGTGAGTTTGAAGTAAGTAGACTGGCCCACTCCAGCAGAAGTGAACAATAGGATTGAGAAGCAACATAGGGAACAATATAGGAGGCCCCATGTTGAATACTGGTACATGATTACATAGCTGAGAGGCATTAAAGCTTTTGAGCAGAATAGTGAAGTATATTCTAAAATGATGCTGATGTGTTACGAACACTGTTTTAAAATAGCATCAGTGCCCAAAGATATTTGAACTCTTCTCCACTGTCTTTGATCCCCAAATTAAAAAGAAGTAGATTTAGTGGTCTCTAAAAGTCAACCTACACTCACTTGGGAATGAGGGCATTGCTTCTGACTTTATAGGGCCATTTTCCCATTGGAGATCTGTCAGTAATGTTCATATAGCTTCTCATTGCACCAGATATGTTCCGTGTGATGCCAGTTTAGTTTTACAGCCCTTATTCATTTGTGGAACAAATGAAGCTACTGCTGTCAGGAGCACAAGGAAGTTTCTAGACATTCCTCCAGAGACTGTAGAGAGATTTGCTATAAAAATGGATGGCTTTGAACTGGGGTGAGTGAATTTTATCTGTATTACCTGTAATTTAAAATGCATAACTTGGAAAGGATTTCTAAGTTCATCCCTCCCGTTTGCACTGGTGGTCTAACACTGTCATGCATTTTAGCGTCCTACTAACTGCAGATGACAGCTCTGGGTTTGTCCTCTAAAGCCATTTAGAATAAGTCTGTCAAGTCCAGAGTTAGCAAGTGGTTGGCCTCATGCACATTCTGTACCCACAGCTGCCATGAATAATTGATCCCAGTCATTCACTGCTGACCACACTTTTTCTCAGCACCAACTCCTGGCAGTCATACTATCTGATTAGGTTTCTGCCCCCCATCCTAACCCCTCACTTTGAAATAGGGCCTCTCTGTGTAGACCTGGCTGTCCTCAGTCTCATGTGGATGGTTGTGTTGGCTTAAACTCACAGAGCTCCACCTGTGTCTGACTTCCAAGTGCTAGAATCAAAGGTATATGCCACCACACCCAGAAGTGGAAATCTCTTTTATTCCTTAATTACCTGCTAATAAGCTCATAATAGCTGTCTTGTATTTGAATGTGGTAAGTTACCTTCAAGTTACTGAGTAAGTGTTAGGCATGATAGGTCAGGCCTACCATCTGAGCACTCAGGATACTGAAACAAGAGGATCATGAGTTCAGAGCTGACCTGGGCCACAGTAAGATCCTGTCTCCAAAATTAAAAATAAAATAAAACCTTATTGGTCCAAATGCCTATGTGGACTAGGTTAAGGTCATTCTCGAAATCTCCCTGGAGACATTGTACCATAAATTGGCATAGACACTCAGTGTTCCTGGGTATTAATGCTAAGTCATCTGTAAGTCACCCCTTATTCAGCAAATAATGAGTGCTTGCTGGCCCTTTGGCACTGTTGTAACCCTGGGGATACCATAGAGAATAAGAACAGTGTGTCTGTTCTCATTGAGGGTGCCTTTCTATCACGCAGGCTATAGGTCTCCAGTGCATTCTTACATAGATACTAAAATAACCCAGAAAGTTTGCTACCCACTTGCTACATTTCCTTTGCAAAGCAGAATAGTTTGATGTGGTTTGTTCTTAGTTTAAGCAGAGAATGTGCATGAATAATAACTCATTTTAGTGGTGGTGGTTTTTTGTTTCATTTTGTTTTTTTAATTTATACTGAATGAGCTACTGTACAGAAAAGGGTCCTAGCATGGTCTCTGACCAAAACCAGCCAGGCAATACCTATTTGTGTTGGTGTTTTTGTCTCTGGATATACCCAGTTAGAGCTGAGGACATAACACTTTTACCTGTTTTTGAAAATAGGAATAACATTTACCTATCTCTTAGCATATAGAGCCTTTCTGTGCCTAAGATTTCTTTAGTGTCACGTAACAATAGATGTAGATTTGTTGCTCCAAGCTATATAATTTGCCAGGACCTGAAGACTTGTTTGAATTGAAATACCTAGGTCTTGAAGTTTGCATTCTGCCCAGCCTGGCTTGTTACTGAGAAGTCACGCTTTGTAACAGAAAATAGAAATTAAGCAGATTTTCATCTTCAGTTATTTCAGTGTATACATAGTGCTAGAAGCCCTGCTTTTCCTAATGGTAACCTACAAAGGCATTTGCTTTTCTTAACATAGTTTACACACTTCAGTTCTTTTTGTTTGGTTTGGTTTTGGTTTTGATATTTCGAGAAAGGATTTCTCTGTGTAACAGTCCTGGCTGTCCTGGAACTTGCTTTGTAGACCAGGCTGGCCTTGAACTCACTGAGATCCACCAGGCTCTGCCTCCCAAGCGCTGGGATTAATAGTGTGTGCCACCACTGTCTGGTTTTGGTTCTTTTTTGATTTTGCTCTTTTCTGCTGTGGCTGTCTTTGAATCCATGATCTGCCTGCCTTAGCTTCTGCAGTGCCAGGATTGCAGTGCCTGGCTTAATCTCTGTATTTGAGGTCAGCTTCAGGGGTCTCCAGGACATTGAAGAAAAGGAGCAGACACCGAGGGGAGGAGGGGTGCTGGAGAGATGGCTCAGAGGTTAAGAGCACTGGCTGCTCTTCCAGGGGTCCTGAGTTCAATTCCCAGCAACCACATGGTAGCTTACAGTACATGCCAGAACACTGCATACATAATAAATAAAAAAATAAATATTTTTCAAAAAAGAAAAGGAACAGACACATACATTGGTCAACACAGATACTTTTAAGCACGGCTGTTACTTTGTGCTTGTTTGTTTGTTAGTTCCCATTTTGAGATAAGATCTCACTACATAATCCAGGCTGGCCTCAGAGCCACAGTGGCTCTCCTGCTCCAGCCTCCCAAGTGCTGGGGAAATGGGAATGAGACAGCTTGTATTGTTTTATATGTTGGAACTCTAAATAGTAGTACTTGTTTTGTTGGTTGAGAAGGTGCAGAGGTTTTAGAAAGTTTAGAATAGTTGATCTAAAGTTGAGCTATTCTGTATTAGAAGTGCTAGCCCCACACAGATACTTAGTTCAAACCAATAAATTAAAAATTCAGTTCTGCAGTTAAATTAGCTACATTTCAAATGCTTACTGGCTTCCATATTAGACTATATGGTTGTACAACATTTTTACCTTGGCAGAAAGTACATTAGTGTGGACAACATAGGTTTGTGTCACCTTTGCCCAGTGACACCTTTATCCAGTGCGAGGTAAGCCTAAGAATAGTTGCTAAAAGATTGTAGGTGAGTCTGGATGCTGCTGCATGACTTCTCTTACATATAGGATCTAGGTTGAATAACATTTGCACATAAAAGTAGAAGTGGGGACTATTTGAGAGAGCATATTAGCAAAAAGTAAGCAATGAGGTGGTGAGGAAGTGGGGATGATTGAAGTGCATTGTGCATGCATGAGGATGTCCTAGGAAAGCCATTGTTTTGTACATTTAATATGTTCCAAGGGAAAGAAGCTCCGTCTCACTGCCCAGATGGATAAGTTGTAAGAGAACCCTCATGTCTGTCTTTTGGTTCCTATTTTTATCTCATGCTATCCTTAGACACTTTGCTTCTTTAGCATCTGCACATCCCATAAAGGACCAAGTGTGGGGCATGATGTGGGTTATCTTTCTTGTGCATGCACTTCCTTCTGCTGCCTGCAGGCCCCCTCCTATGCTGTTGCTGCTTATATGTGTGCTGAGTAAAGCAAATCCTTCACTTGACCTACTGAAGACCTACAGCCTTGCAACCTATTCTAGCAAGAATTCATGCTATGATTGTTTACTTGGTTCAGATTCCAAGCTCTCTACCTTTCCTTTTCTCTGCAACTACTACCAAGTATCCCTAGCTTTGCATAGCTTTTCTGTCAGACCTGCTTATCTTTGTTACCCACTTTTATTTTTGGGCCCTTTTCTTATCTAAATACTTCTGGCTGTGTGTGCTAGATAGTCTCTGTTGCCGATGTTCAGCTCTTCCATTGAAGGGCAAAAGCAGTTTTTAGACCATAGTAAAAGGATGCCTGAGGTTAAATTTTGGCCTGCAATCTGCAGGTGTAGGCCCCTGTCCCAGATAATGTTCTAAATCTTAACTGTGTCCAAAGAGTCTCTTACTTGTCTCCCACAATCGTAGCCTTCCATTTTAAACTAAAAGTACTAACTTTGACTTACTTTTTCCTTCATTAGGAAATACGTTTCAGATTTCTTTGGATTTCATTGATTTTTGTTCTGTGTGAATCAGCAAAAGACCCAGAGAGTCTTGGTGAGTTGTGATCTCTCATGTCCTCAGATATCCAGGAGGCTGGCTAGGGGTTGACTAGATCCCCAGCCCAGGTTGAGGAGTTACTAGTTGTCACATCCTAGTGTTGTCAAATATTCTTGAATGTTATTCTAGATAACACTTACCAAGCACTCATTGTTAGCCAGACATCCTCCTTTAGAATTTCATGCTTTACATATGTTGGACTATGTAGGAAGCTTCCTACACGTATCAGTAAAGTAGCTCCAATATTACCACTGTTGTATAGATGAGGCAACAGACACTGGCACCTGTGGTCACATTGCAAGTAAGAGTCAGAGCCTGGCTTTCTCTAAATCCAAAGCCCTTGTACTGAAAGTACAAACATACTAAGATCCACCCATCTACCAACCCAGCTTTCTGATAATTTCTGTTGAAAGCCATGGAATAAAGCTGGTGCAGTCACTTGGCCACCAACCTGACAACCTGAGTTTGATCCCTGGAACTCATGGAGAGAGATGACTGACTCCCATACACATGCAAGTCATGGCACGTGTGCACACACATACAGACACACACACACACAATAAATAAATGTAAATTTTTTTATGTAAAACCATGGAATACTTGGTTTCTGCCCACCCTACCCAGTTTCTGTTAGTTTTGTTTGTTTTTGTTTTGAGATAGTCTCTCTCTGTTATGTAGCTCTGGCTGTCCTGGAACTTGCTATAAAGAAAATCTCTGGAAATCACAGAGATCTACCTGCCTCTCCCTACTGAGTGCTGAAATTGAAAAGGCTTGTCTACCATACCCAGTAATCTGCTTCCTAAATTAGTGTATTAAGAGACACATAGGCCCTTGCCATTTGATTTGTATGCTACAAATTAAATTTTCTGATAGAAGACAAATGCACTGTATAATTTGTAAATAGATGGTACATTATCTCTTCTATATAAAAATGGTCTGTGGTATAGCTGGGTTTTAGCTTCCTCTGAGGGGTACCTCCTGAACATTTCTGGGGCAGCTAATTATTTCCTTTGCCTTTTCTACTTTTTATTGTACTTAGCTAATCAACAACCTCTTTTAGTGTTTCCAGGTATTAATATGAACATTAACCAGTATAGTACAACTTAAGCTCAACATACTCCATCAGATACAAAGACCCTTGAGTTGAATATTTCAAATTTTTCAATCATGAGAATTCTTATGATATACTACAGGTTTCCTATTTTCCTTCAGAAGATATAGTTAGTACATTGGGTTCTAAAGGACACATCACAGATATTTAATGTGTAGAAAGTCATATGCCTATGCTATATACCAGAAATCAGACCATGTTGTCAAATTTAAGTAAGAAAACGTTTTTTTTAAAAAAAAAATAAGCCAGCCGGGCTGTGGTGGCGCACGCCTTTAATCCCAGCACTCGGGAGGCAGAGGCAGGCGGATCTCTGTGAGTTCGAGACCAGCCTGGTCTACAAGTGCTAGTTCCAGGGCAGGCTCCAAAACCACAGAGAAACCCTGCCTCGAAAAACCAAAAAAAAAAAAAAAAGCCAGGTGGTGATGATGCACATTTTTAATCCCAGCACACGGGAGGCAGAGGCAGGCAGATGTCTGTGAATTTAAGGCTAGCCTGGCCTATAGAGTGAGTTCCAGGACAGCTAGAGCTATTACATAGACAAACCCTGTCTCGGAAAAAAAGGAAAACTAGAACTCTGTACTTTATGTTAATCATTTTAGGTCTTGGTATTAAGGACTAAAAATATTATTTAATTTGATTAGGAGTTTTTTATATTGAAGACAATGTCTGGAAGCTTCTACTTTGTAATTGTTGGCCACCATGATAATCCAGTTTTTGAAATGGAATTTTTGCCACCTGGGAAAGCAGAATCCAAAGTACGTATGCAATCTAAATTTCATAAGAATTTTATGTTGTTTATAGTTGTATGAAATAATAGTGTTTTAGAACTAAAATAGATCTAGAGAGATAAAGCCACTGAGATACAGCAACAATTAAATAAGGCTTTCTCTGGAGTTCCACGGACTGTTAGAAACCAGCTAGGGAAGGAATGTTGCCCACTATGAAATGCTTCTTAAGCATAAGAAAATGTACCCCACTTGTCAGGGGCCTGGAACAATTTTGTTGCCTCAAAATGCCACAATAGTCCATTCAACAGCAAATCTTATTTTTCAGCAGAACAGACATAGATCAGTTTACACCTGAGGATTGCACTGCTTACATTGTCCCCATTCTGCTGGTACCCAGGCTATATCAGGAAACTCTAAAAGCAACAGCAGGGGTGACACTTTCTTGTGGGAATGGTTCCAGAGGAACAAACTTGGTTCAAGAATATGATGCCCATCATTCAGAGTAAGCCAAGGAGTTGGTTTTTTAAAGTCATATATATACATACATATATGTATACATATGTATGTATATGTATATATATATTACAATCTTAAGTAGGAGATACTTTTTCAACTATTCAAATTGTACCAACAAAAAACAAAGAAATTTGTTTATGGTATTTTCTGCCAGTTATCGGTTCTATGTTATTTCAAAGCTCTGTTTTTAGGAAAACACTTAAGCTTTGTTTCGAGGCAGTGGCAGCAATTGCCCTGTGCCAGTTGCCACTTAAATCTAGTTTCTGTGTACTCCAGAGACCTATTAGGTAGCAGCACATGAAAACACCTTCTAACTTGACATGGTCTTAGCACTCTCTTTGGCTGCCATCACCTTCTTAAAGCATCTCCAACTGGCCTCCAATTAATGGATGGTTCTCTGTCCTCAACCTCCTTCGTGCTGAGATTGCAGGTATAAGGCATCACACACAGCGAAATTTTCCGAGGACATCAAGAACACTGGACTAGAGGCCCACTCTACTCCAGAATGACCTCATGTTAACTAACCACATCTGCAGTGACCCTCTTTCTAAGTAAGGTCACATTCTGAGGACCATATGAGTTTCCTCAAGGAGAGACTAGCAATAGCTCTCAGCGTTGCTAATGCTGCCACCCTTTAATACAGCTCCTCAAGTTGTGGTGACCCCCAGCCATAAAATTATTTCATTGATACTTCATAACTTTCATTTTGCTACTGTAATGTAAATATCTGATATGCAGTTGATCTAAGAAGATCTCTGTGAAGGGCTTGTTCAGGTTGAGAACTGCTGCTCTATACTATATAGAGTCTATTTCACAGCAGGTAGCTTTTTGAGAAAAGCACTGTGAAAGAGAATTCTATAGGAGTAAGACTATATCCAGGTTGGGAATGTTCTCTACATTATAGTGAGTCATTCCTACCTTCTTTTCAGTTAGGCCATTTTGCCCACGAAAAGAACACTCCTGATTGTGATAGGATTGTTTCTGCTGTTAACAGATGACAATTCACAGTTAAGGCTGAATATGACCTCCCCACCCCCAATCCCAGATCCCCAAACCATGTAAGCTCTTGTTCTGCAAGAGGCCTATCATAGGTCTTCACAACTGTCTTTACTGTTTCTGTTCAGGAAGCCTGGCTCTCCCTGTTGCCTCCAGCCCTTGAGGCCCCATATGCATGGTATCCCTTTGTAGCTTTCCTTGACATCCATTTTGATCTAGGAAAAGTGCCCTCTTTGATCCACATCTGCATCACTTTGTGTGTTTCTCTTCTAAAAAGATATGGGCTTCTGGAAAGTAGGCTCTGCCTTATTTTCCCCCTAAAAGTAGTAATCTCTTTACGTATGATTAATTAGTTATAGAATTTGGTAATTGCCTTCTCCCAGCATTCAAAATATAATAAAGTCAAGACTTTATTAATTGGCTCTTCCTGTTATGAGTGATAGATATCAAGATGATAAAAACATAATCCTTTATATCTCATGATACCAATACACATAAATGCTAATACTCCTCCCCTAAGAAAAATATGTATGTACAGAATGAAAACCAGGCATTACACCTGTATTCCTAGTACCTGGGAGGCTGAGGCAGGTTTAGGAGCTCCAGACCATTCTAGGCTACGTAGTAAAGCCATATCTAAAACAAGAGAAAACACACACAATACACACAGATTGACAGAATTTCAGAATGAATTGTCTGTGGTACCAGTGCCATATGGAAATGTACATCTTTCTCCATTCTCTGTCATTTAGGATGATCACCGTCATCTGAACCAGTTTATAGCCCATGCTGCTCTTGACCTTGTGGATGAAAACATGTGGCTTTCTAATAACATGTACTTAAAAACTGTGGACAAATTCAATGAGTGGTTTGTATCGGCATTTGTCACTGCAGGACATATCCTTTCCTTATGTTATAGTTTGCTTTCTGTTGCTATTATAAACATCATGATCAAAACCAACTTCAAGAGGAAGGGGTTTATTTAGCTTGTACTTCTCAAATTACATTCCATTGTTGAGGGAAATCTGGGCAGGAACTGAAGCAGAGACCATAGAAGAATACCGAATGCTGGCTTTCTCAGGCTTATATTCATCTACCTTACTTACACAGCCTAGGCCCACCTGCCTATGGATGGTACTGCCTACAATGGACTCAGCCCTTCTACATCAGTTAGCAGTTAAGAAAATGCCCCTCAGACGTTACCACAAATACTTAGCCAAAGGCTGAGTTAGAAAACAAGAACTTGAAACGTAAAGGCAGTCTCTGATTTTGAAGACTTCTAAGAATCAGGCTGCCATGAAAATTTTTCACTTACAAGACATTTATTTTTTTGTAAACATGTTCAGCCAATAATTTTAAAACTAGGGTTTATCTTAACCATACCAAGGGCTGTTTTACTTTATTTCCTAACTTTAAAAGAGTACACTCTCCTTAAGCTTAATTGACTTTAAGCCAGTTTATGTATTCAGCTTTGCCATCACAAAACACAGTTTATGTGACCAATGTGAAGGTTATCTTATCAGATGATTGCTTTTAATTTTTCATTTCTAGTAAAGATTGTGCCTTAATTTTTTCACATATGAGATTTATTATGCTTCATGATGTGAGGCAAGAAGATGGAATAAAGAACTTCTTTACTGATGTCTATGATTTGTATATAAAGGTATGGTATACTCTATAATTTAAAATAATCTGATTTTTTAAGTGAGAGGGCTAGAAACAGTCCAGATTAAGGCATAAAAGAACATTTCTCTTATCATTAGTAATTCTGCTTTAGTGTTTTCTAACATATGTTATGAAGTCCTTATATTAGCTAGGGAACTGATGAATTTTAGCTTTATGTTAAAGCAAAGTATTCAAACCCTAAATTAAAAGAATTATAAGGCACAGCGGCAGATGTCTGTAATCCCAGCACTTGAGAGGGTCATGAGTGTGAAACCAGCTGGGCTACCCAAGAATTTGAAAGAAAAAAATGACTTCCACTTAATAGCAGTATAGTGAGACTTTTTTTAACTGAACCTATTTGACATTTACCATTTGTTTACATAATCCAAAAGACCATATAGATTAATCCACATAATGAATACAAGGTAGATTCAAGATCCGTGTTAGCCTCCCGAGTGCTGGGATTAAAGGCGTGCACCACCACCACTCGGCAAGCTTTTACTTCTTAAGTCACTTCAAAGAGGGGGTGCTGAGAAGCATAGCCCACACAAATGCCATGGGTGTGCCTTACTTCCTGGGTGTCTCTTTCTCCTTAGCCCTCAAGATTACAGTCTATATTTAAGTTCCCTTTTAAAATCCCAATTCTGTTTCTAAAAAAAATAACAATAGAACACTTTGAATGAGAATTAAAAATGAGACCCAGACTTTTGTCTTTGCTAAATTTTAACTGAAAATGTAAATTTCCTTTAGCAACTGTAATTCATGAGCCTCTTTGCTTTAACAGGCTTACTAATACCTTCTTCTTTCCTAGTTTGCAATGAATCCATTTTATGAACCCAATTCGCCTATTCGATCAAGTGCATTTGACAGGAAAGTCCAGTTTCTTGGGAAGAAACACCTTTTAAGCTAAATGGAGAAAAACTCTGAAATAAACAGTATCACTGTCGTGGGCTATACTCAGGAATGTGTGCGCTGTAAGTAATTTGAAACAGCCTAGTACTTAAATTGTACATTGTTTTCATGTTGATTATCAGCATTAATATTTGCTTGTCGAGTTATTTATAAAGAATTCTTTACCAGTAATTTAAACATTTTTATTTAAAAGCTTGAGAATGAACTTTTGCCTTTCCTGATTGAGATAATTTGATCTTAACTTATTAAATTCAAAAGCAGATGTCATAGTTAATATTTGTTAGATTTAAAACTAAAAGCTTCTGCAGACATGAATGAAATTGAGTTATTAATACTTTTAGAGATAGTCTTTTTAAATGCGTAATACACTACAGTACCAAGAAGCTAAAGCAGAAAGCCTCTGCCATACCAAGTGTTACATGCCTACCTGCCTGTCTGGCTGAGAATAGTGATCCTGCTATGACTCTCTATCCTAGACCCGTGTACACTGCATCAGTTACAGGCCACTGCAAAATGTATTCCCTCTGTTACCTTATATTCCTGTTTCCTTTCTCTTAGTAAACTAAAAGTTGAATGTACTTATATCTGTACTTAAAAATGAAACAGAGCTTTGGTATTACTAATAAAAGCCTGAGTTACACTGACATTTGTACTTAGCCTTTTAGACAGTATACAGAGTGGGAGGTGGCAGGTGTGGCTTCTATAAGAAATGTTGGTTTGATTTTACAATAGTATATATGCATGGAAAATCAAGTAAACCAGCTTTCCATGTATACACTGGGAGACTTTTCCATTCTCATTTTTGAGTAAGCCTTCTTGGATCTTTTTGTGAAGTTGTTACCATCGCTCTTTGAGTTCTTAAATAAAAACTTACATTCAAGATTGTAGTAGTTAGATGCCTATTTCTAAAATCCAGCCCAACACCAATACTTTTTAAATCCCATTTCCCTACTGATGTCTGAAAACTAATGTGGTAGGTACATCTCACCCACAGATCACCTCTCAACTAGCTGTCAAAGGCACAAGAAGTGTTACTCAGTAGTTAAGAGTATCTTCTGTTCTTGCAAATGACCCAGGTTGGCTTCCCAGTACCTAGGTGGAGCAGTTCTAGAAGGATCCAGTGACTCTGGCCTCCTTGAGCACCTGTACTTACAGGCACATACTATTAAAAATCTTTTTTAAAAAATTTGAACAATGCTAATAGGAGAGACCCAAATATGTACTTATCATATACCACTTGTTTCACCCTCCATGAGCACAGAACCCACACCCAGGAAGGTGCTCTAATTCCAGACAACCAAACAGCATCATATTATAGCATGAAGTCAAGGGTGAGACTTGGTTTCTAGCCCCAGAGAGCAAAAGGTTACCTTGCAAATAGCCTTCCTTTTCTTCAGGCTTAGGAGGGCAAGATGGGAGTTAGGACCATTCACTTTGTTTGAGTATATTGCCAAAGTTAAGTACAAATTTTCAGTGTGACTGTCAAGTAGCTCAAGGGGAAGGAAGTCCAGCAATGACTGAGACTTCAGTGTTCAAACAGAAAAACTGCATTCCAGCCATGGAGCCGGAACCTGTGTAAGGGGTAAAGCATTAACCTTATCTGACAAAGCTTAGATCTGATAGATGATGTCCCTACCAGATGTGAAATTTTATGTTGGTACAAAATTTATAGTATACATTTATACTCCAAAGGAGATCCAGATAAAAATACACAAACCTGTTTGTGTCCTTTCTGTAGCTGGAAATCCCTAGGGTACATCACTCAGTTGTTTTTGTTATTTCTCATATATAGGCACCATTTTGTCTTTGTCCACGCTACTACCTGTGGCTTTTTAAAGCTTTTTATTCATTTGTGTATGAAGTTTGGAGGGAGAGTACATGTGCCATGGCACAGGGTTTCTCTTTCTAACAGTCCTGGAACTCACTTTGTAGACCAGACTGGCCTTGAACTCAGAGAATCTGCCTGCCTCAATGCTGGAATTAAAGGCAGAGCCACCAACGCCTGGGGTGTTTTAATTTTTAAGACTCTCATACTTCCTAGACAGTCCATATCATCTCAGAAACCACAGACTGGCTAGACTTCCCCTTTTACTAGGAACTTATATTGGTCCATTTTTTTCTATTTAACACTTTACTGCTGTTGGAGAACTTGGATCATAGTGTTATTAATATGGAAGTTAGTGTAGAGATTAAAACAGTTTAAAGACAAGGAACATCTGGGATGTTTTAATTTGAAAGTTTCTCAGAAGGGTAAAAAGAGCATAAATATTTCTACTCAAATAGCCAAATTCACCTTATCTGTTTTCCAAATTCAGTATGTGCCTCTTTAGAACAGAATTTAATCAGAAGGCTGTGTTCCTACACAGCTTACCCTTAGCTATGACTCCTGTAATGAAAGTCAAACACCATATGGTGACTGCCAACAGGGCCTCCCCTCTGCAGGAGCAGTGAAGTACAAGTTCGACACAGTTCCTTCCTTCTATCTGCTTTCTTCCTGGGCAGCTGCTTGTCACTTCCACCGCCATACATAACCTGCTTGGTTTCCCATCTTGTGCTTTTCTGCTTTGTCCATCTTTGTCTAGGTAATGCCAGCCATCACTGCACCCGACTTTACTCAAACAAAAGAAAAACTCTACCTTCAGCTACCTTTTCATTCAGTGTTAGCTACAGTTTAATGCCAAGGCTAGCCCTTAAGATTTTGTTCTCCTCTTCCTCATGGTTTATACAGTTGAAGCATATGTAATTATGTTAGCCAGTATTGACTTACTTCTTTAACACAGTGTGAAGCTGGGTACTCTTTCTCCAGACATAAAACTTTTCTTTTTATCACTGCTTGCTCTAACCTTTTGAAAGTTGACTTTAAAAACCAACTAGCATAACCTTCAGTAGTAAACTGAAAGTTATGAATAGTTTTTAAAGTTAAAATGAGGTGGGGTTTTGCATACCTGGAATCCTGGTACCTAGAGATAAAAGCTAGGTCAGGGTTTTAATACCAACTTTAGCTACAAGATAGCTACAAGAGACCCTGTCTCATCAAACAAAAGCAAAAACACTAAGACATTCAATCTACAAATAAAAATACTGCATGGTCACTACATGGTGAACTCAGCAGCTATGATTACTGCATAAAATTTGGTCTGTTGACAATCCATTAAAGAGGGACTCATGAGCCCCACTCCTCCCTGAGATTCTGTAGGCAGTTAATGATTCCTTGGGGAAGAGGAGTCATATTTCTCAGTTGTATAGGCACTGGTAAAGTTGCCCATGATCATGTAAATAGCTATGTTCAAGAAAGTAACCCTAAATGTTTGCTCACACACTCGCTTGTGCATGTGTCTGTGTGTAGTAAAAGTTGAATAGGCTGAGTTATGTCCCCCAAAATTTATGTTGAAACCTTAACCTCCAAAACCTGTGATGGTGTTACCAACTTAACACATCTAAAAATCATGAGAAGTCTTAATAGCATATCACCTTATGTTGAAGTGAGAAAACCCACCCACCCACTGTAGGCAGCAGCACCATTCCCTAGGCAAGGATTCACTCAACACTGGTGTGGGGTTCCCAAGAAACTCAGGACAAATAGCTATGGCTGTATTATCCTTCATATCTATAATAAAATCCTTCTCAATCATACCTTGGATTGGTCATGTCTTCATTTCATTCACCAGGTGCTCATAACCCAAGAGGGCCATATATGAGCTCCCTTCCAGGGATTTAGCCTCTCCTAACAGAACCAAGCTGCTGATCCGACTTTCCTATATATGTGGACCATTTACTTCTGCTGATTTCGGCCACCTACCATATTTGATTCCAAATTCTAGAGACTACCTCTTCGGCCATGTTTTCAACTAGCATGCACATTTTCATTGCTCTTTTCTGACTGTTCTCTGAAGCTCCTGCCAACTGACTTTCCTGCCATGATGAACTACAGTCTAGAACTGTGAGTCAGATTAAATCTTTTCTCTTTTCAGTTGCTTTTGTTAGAATATTTAATCACAGCAACAGAAAAATTAAAAAAAAAAAAAGACAACCTCGAAATGTGACTACCTTTGAAGAACTGATTAGGCCATTTGGGTGGGGATCAATACAACCCTTTTTTTGTATTGAGACACGGTTTCTCTGTAGCCCTGGTTTTCCTGGAACTCACTCTGTAGACCAGGCTGGTCTCAAACTCACTGAAATCCACTTGCCTCTGCCTCCTGAGTGCTGGGATTAAAGTCCTGCACCACCACTGCTGAATACAACTCTTAACAGGGGATCAGGAGTTCAAGGCCAGCCTAGAATATGTGAAACTATCTCTAAATCTATCCTCCATCCAGCTACATGTACGTATGTACCAACAAATATGTGTACAGTTTGAATTGCTCCAAATTTAAATTGTTCCCATATGGCAAAAACTGTCCCTATTACGAAGTTACTTTCAAAAACTTAAACTTACTGCAATGGTTTTTTTCTCCTAGTTTCCAATGGGGGGGGGGAAGGGTCAAGAGAGACATTGATTAGTTTCTCACATTCTATACCCTCCCACAATCCCCAGCATAGCAGTTCACTCTCCTACTCCAGTATGTCCTTAATTATCATGGGGAAGGGTCTTACTCATATTATACCAGCAGTCAGTCTAGGTTATGATTGATTTGCTTCTATGGGCCAGGACTGTTGTCACTGATACCACATGTGAAATCAACTCATGAAAGAATTTGAGAGGAGAGAGCCTCTATTGAGAAAATGGCTCAGCAACATCAGACAGGCCTAAAGGGTGAGGAAGGCTCAACGCATTGTGAATGAGGCCTGGTGGTCTTGAGTTCTGTAAGAAAGCAGGCTAAGCAAGCCAGGAAGCAGGATTCCCTCTGTGCCCTCTGCATCAGATCCTGCATTCCTGTTCCTTCGCTGAGTTCCTGTCCTGACTTCCTTTGATGATAAACAGTGAAGTGAAAGTATAAACCAAATAAACTTTCCTTCCCAAGGTGCTTTTTGGTCATGGTGTTTCATCACAACAGTAGTGACCCAACTAAGGCAGATCATTGCTGCAAGTTGTCTTTTTAAAATAAGTTTTCAAAGCAAATCATTAAATAATGATAGAGAGGATACAAAAGAAATACCTATGTAGATATGGTTGCCTTCACCCTCAGGAAGTACAATCCTGGGCTAAAGATAAAGCTCACCTGTCATGCATTAGACGCGGCAGCACAGGCTCATGCTTGTAATCCCTCACTCAGGAGGTGGAGGTAAAGCCAGAAGTACAAAGGTCAACCTTGAATATATGAGAATCTTCTAAAAAGCTAGCTCCTATGTTGGGAAGGGGATATGTGTGTGCCACAATTTAATAAATGTGAGATAAATTCTTACAGAGATAATGAAGTCATCAAATCAAAAAGCATCGCAACATAAATGCATTAGATTTTAATCTTTAATAGTATTATAGGAATTTACTTCCCTGGACCAAGAATAGAATGCTAATTACATAAAAATATACACATACAAAAGTAACTCTCCATTTTCTTGTGGGGAAAAACAACCTAAGTGTAACTTCTAGAATATTCAAGGCTTTTGTTTGAATTACAATTCAATTCTTGGTCATCTTATTAGCACTAATTTTAAGTTAAACATTAGACAACCATTACTATTTATAAATGTAAGGTGCCGTTACCAAGTAAATAGATTTCCTCCAGAGTGAATGTGTCCCTTCTCCCACCAACTAATGAGGCAGCAATCAATATTCGTTAGTTGAATTTTATTAACAGATGAACCCTCCTCTCATGTGAGTGTGGGTGTGTTAGAATGCAACGACCATCTCTTTAATGACATCAACAGCAAGATGAGTTTGGCTTGGGCTTTCGGTGCAGATTGACTGTGTCTGTCTGAATCAGGTGATCTGACCTATCTTCTGTAGCCAGAACTCTTCGAACTGCCTCCTCAAAGGCAGCTGCAACATTGGTGGAATCTTTTGCACTCGTTTCAAAGTAAGGATAGTCGCCGTTGTCCCTGCACCAGGCTTGGGCTTCTTCCGTAGACACCTGCCGTTCATTTATATCAATCTTGTTGCCCAAAATCACAAAAGGAAAGCTTTCAGGCTCTTTCACATCTGCATAATATATGAATTCTTTCTTCCAGTTGCTCAAATTCTGGAAGCTTTGTGAATCATCAACGCTAAAAGTAAGCAGGCAACAGTCAGAACCTCTGTAAAATGGTGTCCTCAGGCTTCGGAATCGCTCTTGACCCGCCGTGTCCCAAATCTGCATGGTAACAAAATGTCCATCCACCTCCAAATCTTTATTTAAAAATTCCACACCTATTGTGTGAAAGAGCTGGGCATCAAATTTATTGGTTACATATCTGTTCATAAGAGAACTCTTGCCAACTCCACCATCTCCAAGAAGAATTACTTTAAAAAGGGACGATTTTCCTGCCATTATTAATAGTATGAGTTTTGACTTCAGAATCCTGTTTAAAAAAAAAAGGTACCACCATTACATGCCTTTATACTGTAGCAATCCACACAATTCTAACAAAATCAGCATTTAAGTGAAATAAAAATATCCCTGATTCCTCTTTGCAAAATAACTACCAAAATAATGAGAACTGTTATTTACTGTCACTTAAGACATGTACCGACCCCTATCCATTTTCATTATTCCCTAGAAATAACAGTGAAGTCTCACCCTTGCTGACTGTGAAGCTGGACTTGAGCCCAAATATAACCTCAAAGACCTTTCTCTGAGCCATCACTATCATAAACTCCTCCAAGCCCCAGCCACCCTAAACGGATAGAGGTGGCAAGCATGCAAAGTCCATAAATTTCTTTGAAGTTAACAGCCCCTCAATCCCCAGTTAACTGATATATGTTCCTACTGTCCTTCCCCTTCTCACTTCAGATACAGGCACTATGGAGCAGGAAATCCAGAGCCTTCCAGAAGCTCACTGA
Organism: Alexandromys fortis; assembly: GCF_014885135.2. Lineage (NCBI taxonomy): Eukaryota > Metazoa > Chordata > Mammalia > Rodentia > Cricetidae > Alexandromys > Alexandromys fortis. The sequence goes on from NW_026067999.1 coordinate 4,857,131, forward strand.
TTCAGCTAAGAAATAAAAATCTATCAACCACAGACTACAAAGAGTTTACTGTCTTCACTGGAAATACTATTTTGAGTTGTTAAGATCAGTGTCAAAAGCATGAGCATAAGGCTCAAACTCATCTGGGCAGCTCCAACTCTTAGTCAATGTGTGCCCACTCTGGTGGGGGAAGTGCATACACATATAAGCAAGCATGGAGGACAGAGGTCAATGTCAGATGTCTTCCACTGTTTTTATTTTTGAGCAGGGACGTAGAGTTTAAGACAAGGTCTCTCACCTAAAGCTCCACAGATTTTGCTACACTGGATGGCCAGCAAACAAACCATACATCCTCCTGTCTCTGCCTCACCAGTGCTGGGATTATAGGTACATTTCCATACTCAGCTTTATACATGGGTACTGGAGATGCCGACTCAGATCCTCATGTTTCCAAAACAAGCACTTTAGCAACTGAGCCGTCTCCCCAGCCCCACATGACATTTATGTATAAAGTAAAATGAAAATCAAATCAGGTGAAAATGTAATTATACATACCCTTTAAAGAAGTCCAGATGTAGAATTTTAAAACTTTCCTACACTACAGGAGTCAGGCGGGGGAGAGGGGTGACCTATGACTGATGGCTACATCTGAGTGCTGATGGAAAACACTGTCCGTACTTGATATTTTATTTTAATTCATCGTAAAAAAATTTCAAAGCCAGGCAGCCGTGGCACAGGCCTTTAATCCTAGCACTTGGGAGCAGAGGCAGGTGGGTCTCCGTGAGTTCAAGGACAGCCTGATCTATAGAGCAAGTTTTAGGACAGCCAGAACTACACAGAGAAACCCTGTCAAATACAAAAAAATAAGCATACAAAAAAACTTCTGGGTGGGAAAACACAAAACCTAGCCTCACCTTTACCAATTATCAGCCTAAGGCAAATCCTGATTGCTCATTAACTCCTATTCTCCTTTGTTTCTACTTGAGTTGAAGCAAAATCATCTAATATGTAAATACTTAAGATTTAAGTATCTGTTAAGTATATTAAATTTTATGAAGGAAAATTAAGTTTCTTATATGAGCATTGTCAAAAGGATTTTTACCTAATAATAGAGGCCCAACATGGTACTCTCTAGCTATATGTGGCTGTTGAGCACTTGATAAGTGCTTGGGAGTTGGCCTTTGTGCATGCTAAGCATTAAAAAACCTGCTACATTTCTGTCCCCATTTATTTTCAGCTAGTTTAAATGGCCACATTTTAAAAGCCCTTAGCTATATTGGACAACAGAGTTCTAAAATAAGAATAGTCGTTAGTTTATCATGAAAGTGAATATTGTTGACTCCCACAGTGGGAAAATAGTAGAGAAATGAAGAATAATTGCTTTATCTACTAGGATAAATTTCTATTACCAGTGTAGCAGATACTGTCTGTCTTCTTATTAAATGTGAAGGTATCCAGTATTACTGAATAGTTTTGTAACATAAAAGAATTCTGCATTTCTAACTATGTTCTACTATAGGTTAAAAAAACAGCTTAGTGAAAGAAATCAAGTCAGTAGAAAAAAATTAATAAAAATGATAAAAAGAACTGAGTGGTGGTATATATTATGCCTGTAATCCCAGCACTCAAGAGACATTGGCAAGAGAAGCACAAAGTTGAAGCCATAACAAGCCAAACATATCTTATGTTTATCCAGTTTCACAATTATATCAAGAGGCGCTGGCAAATGACTGACCAACCCCACCTAAGTTTATGTAAGCACCCTCGAGGATGTCCACAGTACACTGAAATCATGTAATGATGTATTTCTCAGAATGTGTCCCCATTGTGCTGTATTTCAACATAGGGAAAGCATCTGAAACTTGCCCAAAATTATTAAAATTATTTAATGGTTTATTCTCCAGACTTAAAGAACCAAACTCAACTTTGACTTGGCCATCCCACAACTGCTGCGTTGTTTCCTCTCAGATTAAAACCTGCCATAGATTATTTACGGGGAGGTGAGATACCCCCATAGAAGCTCACTAAGATAGAAATTAAACAATTTGGAATAGTTTAGGAAGTCCCTGAAACTCACCAGATTCACTAGGAGGAGAGAGAGAGAGAGAGAGAGAGAGAGAGAGAGAGAAGATTAAAGAAGCAGAGCCTAGCTAAAGTGCTTAAAACAATAGTTCTCAGTGTGGGGGTTAGAGGGTACAAACTAGCAATGAAAATAACTTTATAGTTGAGGGTCACCAAAAGGAACTGTATTAAGGGGTTGCAGCATTAGGAAGGTGTAGGGATAAGCCCTCCCCTTGGGGGCGGGCTGCCCTCGGGCGTATGTTTACTGATAAATTGGGCGCACAGAGGCTGCACGCCCCTTCCTGCCTGCTCCTTCCTGCCTGCTCCGGGTACTCCGCTGGAACCTTGGTTTCGTGAGTCTGGTTTTGTCATTAAACTTGTTCAAATACCTATTATCATTGGTCTTCATTAATCCAACCACCACAGGAAGGTTGAGAACCACTGGCTTAGAAGAAACAAAACATGGCAGAGCTGCCTAGAAAAGGCTCAGATCAACCTAAACACCAGGAATGGACACTCCAACCTGTTGTGCTACCTGCAGGCTGTGCAGTGAGCTCCAGGCAGGTTTTCTACCTTTCACAAGCTGTCATCAATGATGGGAAAGGGATTCAGCCGTCTACGTGCAGCATTTCTGCTCCTTTAAATAACCAATCAACCCATATTCCTGTAAGAACTCCAGTAAAACACACTGATTCACCAAGCTAGTCTTTAGCGTCTGTTGTCAATTCCCTATCTAGGTGAGTGGATGTTTACTTGCAGGAATGCCATGCAACAACTCACTGTCTATGCCTTCAACCAAGCACACACTGCTCCCTCACCTAAATGCTGCTTCTACTCGCACCCCAAACCCAACTGCTGTGCCCTCAGACCTCCTCAGCTTGGTCACTGCCTCTACTGGAAACCCTTTCCCATCACCCCCATCAATGTTGTTCCTGTCACAGTTTTTTTTTTTTTTTTTTGGTTTTTCGAGACAGGGTTTCTCTGTGGCTTTGGAGCCTGTCCTGGAACTAGCTCTGTAGACCAGGCTGGACTTGAACTCACAGAGATCTGCCTACCTCTGCCTCCCAAGTGCTGGGATTAAAGGCGTGCACCACCACCACCACCACCACCACCACCACCACCACCACCACCACCGCCCGGTAACTGACACAAAAAACACAAAAGCTCCATGATCTATTGTGAGAGGAAGACAGACTTACATAATTGTAGATCCTTTTTGTCCTAATTAAATGGGATTTTCTATTCATGACATTTTAAAAGAAATTTACATTCGCAAATTCCACCCAGGTAGTATTTTTGACATGCACATTGACTGTTTGGGGGCTCCCAGACATTCCTACTTGAGAATATAGGGGCCTTTGCTAACATTATTAATACACACCACCTCTTTGATTCTAACCTTAGAGCTGTACACAAATACACATGGTGTTATAAGTATATAAACCATCTTAGTTCCAATGATATTTAAGAGAAGCCAACCTCACTCAATCTACCTATTAATATAATCACAGCATGCTTATGGACATAAAAATGTTTCCTGTTCTTTTCAATTTCTGTGTGTGTGTGTGTGTGTGTAAGGGGGGTGGATACCCACAAAGGCCTGAAGAGGGCAATATATATAGTCCCTTGAGCAAGAGTTGCAGGCAGTTGTGAGCTGCTTAATACATGGGTGCTGGGAACCAAACTGCAACAGTACAAATACTTTTTTAAAATTAATTCATTTTTTTGCTCTATTTTCCTGACAGGGATTCAGCTCTGGCTGTCCTTCTGTAGACCAGGCTGGCCTTAAACTCACAGAGATCAGCCTATCTCTGCCTCCCAAGTGCCAGGATTAAAGGAGGGTGCCACCACATCCAGTTTAGAACACACTATTAACCACTGAGGCCCACTATTCTTTTCTAAAAGCAGCAAAACCTTTGTGATTTCTTTAGCATAAGCTAAAGGAATAAAAAACCTCCTACCATGTAACTTTAAAAATTAAGCTAAAAGTAAATGTAATATAAACTCTGATATTCCACAGTTGGAAAGACTGTCTAAAAGCGATAAACTAAAAGCAAAAATCTTCATCAAGTTTAACAGCTAAATTCCACAAATAAAGACATCTGAATAAAAAAGGCTTAATAAGGTAAGGTCATGAACCTTACCTTAGTAGTTCAGTTCAAGCATCATTATTATCTGCAGGAAAAAAAAAAAATCAAAGCTCACATTAGTGATATATGTTTGTTTTGATGATTTGTTTCTTCTATGGCATTACAGATTGAACCCAAAGCCTTGTATATGTTAGGCAAGCTCTACCAGTTAATTAGATAACCCCAGCCCTTTTACTACTTTTGAGGTCAGGTCCCACTACATTGCCCAGGCCAGCCCTGAACCTGCCCTGTAGTCTAAATCGGACCTTGAATTTTTAATCCTCCTACCTCAGCCTCCAGAGTAACTAGGATTGCAGACCTGTACCTGTTTCATAATTCTAAGTGTAAAAAGAATTAACTGTAAAAAAAATAAATTTGACTACATCTACATTTTTAATTTAAAAATACCTAAATGATATCTATAATCTACCTCAGCCTAAAAAAAAACCAGCCCTACATCAAATACTGTATTCTAAGTACTGTTTTCCTCTGTCGAGAGTTTTACCTGCCCACCCTTCTTTTCTAACTTTCATATGCAGACATAGCTATAAAATTATACTGGGAATTATACTTGCCCAAATTTTATTTAGGTGGCTGAGAATCATGTCCCAGATAACAGGAAAAAGAGGAGACAAGGTAGAAAGAGGCACCAATATGATCCATAGAGTTAGACCAAGATCTGGAGGTAGTGCAGTGTCATGAAGCCACTGGGCGGCTAAGGCAAAAAAACAAAGTCTTCCATGCATGAATGAGAGCAGTGGCCGGAGGGAGAACATGTTCCTAGGACCAACCAAGCAAGGGGCACAGCCCAAGTGTGGGCAAACTTAATTCCCTGAAACCAAACGGGAACAACAGGGTCAGCAACATCTACCTCCAAGAGCTACTCAAACATTTACTCAGATAACTGCACACAGGTTTTCACCAGTTCTAGACTTCCTAGAAAAGTGTAGGAACTTTCTGTGGAATGAGACCATGAAGTCTCAAATAGGCAATTTTACAGATAGTTTAATGGCTATAAAATGCTATAAGCAGAATAAATTATATGCAGACCTTCATTAGGAAGCCAAAGAGCCCCACACTCACACACCACCTTCTAAAAATATTTTTTACTATTTATATGTATATGTGTTATGAGTGTATGTGGGGGAGGGGGAGTGATGGCTGAGGCCAGAAAAGGAAGCTGGATCCCACCAACTTCACCAGGCCCACAGTACAGTTATTGGCAGTGATGAGGCAACCTGACACAGGTGCTAGGAATTGAGCACCTCTGCAACAGCAGCAGGTGCTCTTATATGATGATCCAGTTCTCCAGCACCCCCACCACCATCACCATTTTTAAAAGAAAAGAAAAGGTATTTTTGTGAAAATTATATATAGCAGTCCTTAACTTAACACATTCAACCAATTAAAACATGACTCTTTAAAATGCCAACATTTAGGATTAAGGATAAAACAGCAGCTAGCACTGAGAGAGCCCTGTATGCCATGTGCCCTGTGACCCCACATTTACTTCTCAGGTTTCTTATCTGTGGTGGTTTGAATGAGAGCAACCCTTACAGCCTACATGTTTGAATGCTTTGTCCCAGTAGGTAGAGCTGTTTGGTAAGGCTTAGGCAGTGTGGTCTTGTGGAGGCAGGTATGTTCCTAAGGGTGGGCTTTGAGATTTCAAAAGTTCAGTCATTCCAGTTAGTCTCTCTTTGTCTGCTTGTGGATTAGATAGAAGTTCTCAGCTACTGCTCCAGTGCCATGCCTAACTGCCTGCTGCCATGATAGCCATGGACTCACTTTCTGAAACTGTAATCAAGCCCCCAACTAACTGCTTTCTTGTATAAGTTGCCGTGGTCATGGTGTCTCTTCACCACAATAGAACAGTATTTAAGATATAGCTTTTCCTATTACTGCCTATGATAGGCTTGAGAGCTTATTTATATATGATGCAAGATCACAGCTAGTAAAACAGTTAAGCTGTTACTATAGCAGAATACTCCAAAGCCCAAGCACTTAACCCACTGGGCTACTTCAAGTGCATCTGCTTTTTTTTTGTTTTTGTTTTTGTTTTTGAGGGGCTTACTGTTGTTGCTGTAGTTATAAAGGAAATAAGCAGGTGGAAGCAGTAAGTCTTTTCGCTTCTTCATTTTATTCCAAGGTCTGCACAAGAACAAGTTAATTCAACAGAACTAGTAGGCTACTCTGCCAATATGCAACATAAAGTATACCTGAATATGCTATGGGTTTTTTGTTCCTATTGATTTTGTGAGGTACAGTCTCGTGTAGTATGGGGTGGCATCAAACTCAGTACTACTTAGCTAAGGATGAGCATAAAACCTCTTGCCTCTACCTCTGGAACCAAGATTAAGGTGTGTACTATCATACCCAGTTTTGTGAGGTGCTGAAAATTAAACCTAGGGCTGCATGCATGCTAAGTAAGACTGTACCAACTGAGCCACACCCCCAACCAAATATACTGTATTTAAAAGAAAGTTTTAAGTGAAACCTGAGTCAAAGTCTGCAGTGTTCTTCATTATCTCTACAGAAGCCTTCAGTTTCCTAAGATGGGTGAAAGCAGATTTCCAGCACATATTTAGACAGCACCTATTACCTATTATGCACCACACATTAATGATGCAAACCACAGTTCTGCCCTGATAGTAACACCTACATGAAGTCCCAACTATAGCAGGACCTATAAAGAACAATCTGATGTGCTTCTTGACATTAAGAGAAAAAAAAAAACCAACCTACAGTCCACAGCCCCAGACAACAAAGAGGACCCTAAGAGATACATAGGAAAGATACATAGGATACATGGATCTACACAGGAAAGAGAAAAAGACAAGATCTCCTGAGTAAATTGGGCATGGGGGTTGTGTGTCACGGGAGAGTGTAGAAGGGGAGGGGGAAGGAAGAGAGGGAGGGGAGCAGAGAAAAATGTATAGTTCAATAAATAAAAACAATAAAAAAAAATAATAAAAACAGGGTACCCTTCCAACATTTCCCCTGGTGAGGGATAAAATGTAAAAATGTGAGGTTCCCTTACTCAGGCCTAGGCCTTGCCTGTCGGTATCTCACAGAGCAGTGTGATGCCAGCCACCATCAGGACTTACTTTACATACAACATGACCCTACAGTTGGTTTGGAAACACACTTCAACTGCTGTAGTAAACTACTTCAACTGCTGAGCTGCAGTTAAGGAAAAGGTATCTTTCAGTACCAGAGAAAACCAGGTTGTGTTACACTATCTTTAATAAGAGTCTGAATGTACATTTCTAGTGTGTTATGTTCCAACCACATCTCAATGACCATTTTAGCCACACGATGCCTTTAGGAAGCAGTCTTATTTAACCAATGTCTGACTCAAGAGAGAGGGTATCTGATTCAGAAAAGAAAAGAGCCAGAACCAGGACAATGGACCAACACATGCCAAGGCTCTGCCTAGGAACCCTGGTGCTGGCATGGACTGGGAGATCATTAGGCAGGTGAAGAATTAAGTTGACTAGGAAGATGGGACTGAAGGTAGGGAATCCTGCATAGAAGGATTTCTGCCTAAATCTTAAGATTAAGAAAAGCCACCGAAATACCTTCAGTAGTAGAAGACTCAGTAAGATAGAGCCCAGAAAAGTAACTCGCTGCCACAGAAACAAATAAGCCGCAAGTGACAGGTGGGAGAAGACCAAGTGAAGCCAGGATGGAAACCTCACAATCTGTCACACTGCCAATAGTGTCAGCTGCTCTCAAGTACGAAAACTGAGGTGGTTGTGTCTCGTTTGATTCTCCCCTCTCCAGTAAGATGTTCACCATAAGACTTCCATCTTCTTGTTGCTCGCCCCCATCCCCACCCCTTTTTCTTACATCCATTTAACCAATGCAGCTAAACCTCACCCCCTCAAATACTTCCAATTCCAACTGAACCTCTTTAGCCATGCTCCTAACATCTGCCAATCAGAATTTAGTACTCAACATGTCTACCATGCCTTCTAATAAAAATGAGATATGCTTCTTAAAAATATTCAAACAACACAAACATATACCATTATAAAAATGCTCATATTTTCTTCTTGGTTGTCAACTTAAAAGGTCCATATTATTCTACAACCACCTTCTCCCAAAATGAAAGAAAAAGAAATTTTGTTTTAAAAAGGGTTTAGCTGAGCCAAGTAGAAATTATTTTCCTAACTAAGGCTGCTGTAGAGATAGCTCAGTGGGTTAGAGCACTACTGCTAGCCAACCTCCCAAGTTTGTTCCGATATCTGTGCCACTCACACTCCCATGCAAAACTCTCTCTGCCTCCAGGGGATTGATTGTCTATCTTTCCTTGGGCTGTGATCTTGGTCCAGGAGGCACCTTTCTACCATAATAGCTGCAAAACTCAGCCATCAGAGGCCTAGCTCAGATCGCCTCATCCATGAGGCCTCCAGGACACCTTTGTCTTCTTTGTACTGGCATTCCCACCCTCGCTTACAAAGCTCCCAAAGCCAGGCGGTGGTGGCGCACTCCTTTAATCCCAGCACTCGGGAGGCAGAGGCAGGCGGATCTCTGTGAGTTCAAGACCAGGACAGGAACCAAAGCCACAGAGAAACCCTGTCTCGAAAAATCCAAAAAAAAAAAAAAAAATAACAAAAACAAAAACCAAAAAACAAAGCTCCCAGTTGCACGTCTGTTTTCCAGTTTACAATGTCAACTCCCCAGGAGGTACACAAATATCTATGCCATTCATTCATGTGGGGGTTAGTTTTATGTCAACTTGACATAAGCTAGAGTCATTTTGGAAGAGGGAAATCTCAGCTGAGAAAATGCTCCGTCCAGACTGGCTTGTGAGCAAGCCTGTGGTGCACAGTTTCTTGATGGGTAATTGAAATGAGCTAGCACAGCTAAGTGTGGGCGTGGTGGCCCTGGCTGCTATAGGAAAGTAGGCTGAGCAAGCCATAAGAACAAACAGTAAACAGCAGTCATCCATGGCTTTGTTTATCAGTTCCTGCCTTGATGTGACCTGAGTTGGAAACTGAAATAACTCAGTGGAGGTTAATTTGGTATGGAGGCAGATGGGGAAATGGGCAGTGACGAGAAGATTAAGTTTTTCCCCAAGTTGTTTATGGCCATGGTATTTAATACAGCAATAGAACCATAAAGAAGATATTTGTCCTATTTTTGTCTGCCACATTAAATAAAATGTTCTGTGCATGGTGAAATGCAAATAAATACTAGAATAAATCATTTCCTTTTTATTTTTGTTATTCTATTATTGTTTCTATCTATACTTACATACATGTAAGTTCTTCCTCTTATTTTTGATATCCACTAAAATATGAGGGAAAAACTTATGCTTGCAATTCTAATGAGAAAATCAGTTAAGACACTATTTACAGATATCAGCAAGGAGTGGACATGCACATGCTGAAAATCTAGCACATTCCTCTATAAGGTACTAAAGGGAGAGCAAGCTCCTTTTGGTAAACCACTTCGAAACTTCAAAAACTCACACTCCCTTTGCGACTTCTCACTCCTGAATATTTTAATTGAAATTTATCACTCCTGATTTAAATTTAGGAAGGTTCTTACCTCTCCCCAAATTCACAAGTTCCTCTTGCATTCATTCACCCTGAATATCCTAATTAGAGGCATAGCTACCATTTCACTTAATTTCATAGCTTAAGAAGCTGAGCTTCGGGGCTGAAGAGATGGCTCAGCAATTGGGAGCACTGCCTGCTCTTCCAGAGGACCCAGGTTCGGTTCCCAGTACCCACATGACAGCTCACAACTACTCTGTAATTCCAGTTCCACAAGATCTGACACCTTTACATCAATGCACATAAAAATAAAGCTAAATAAATTATATAGAAGAAGGTCCTATTTATTTAAGAAAAAAAAAAGAAGTTGGGCTTCAGACAGTGCAGGGCAGCACATGCCTGTAAAACAGTGAACTCAGGAGTTGAAGACGCTTAGATCACAAGTTCAAGGACAGCCTGGGCTACACAGTAAGCTCAAATTTGACTATGAGAGAAGGGGGGCAGGGGAGAGAAAATGAATGAGATGCAAGCCAGGGAAGTCAGGAAGTCTAATGGGTGCCAGCTCTATAGCAAGATAACCAAGCAGAAACAAACCAGAACTAAGGAAAATACCACAAGAACAGGCCAATTTGTAGGTTTAAGATTTGGCTAGGTTGTGCTGGGCAGTGGTGTGGGTGGTGATGGTGCACACCTTTAGTATCAGCACTGGGGAGACAAAGACAGGGAGATCTCTGTGAGTTCGAGGCAGGCCTGATCTACAGATCTAGTTCTGGGTCAGCCAGAGTTGTTACACAGAGAAATCCTGGGGGGGGGGGGGGAGGGTCAGGTGCAAAAGAAGTATCTAGCACTGACTACTACTTCACAGATAGTAAAGGTAAACAAAACAAAACAAAAAAACTGTGGAAATCAAAGCATAAATAGCCAGCACTCGGGAGGCAGTGGCAGGCCTCTGTAAGTTGGAGGCCAGCCTGGTCTACAAGAGCTAGTTCCAGGACAGGAACCAATGCTACAGAGAAACCCTGTCTTGAAAAAAACAAAAATGGAAACCAAAGCATAAATAAAACTACCACTGACAAAGCACATACTCTATTTAAGTAACTCATTTCAGTAAGTACACTTTCTGGAAAATGAAGCATCTAATATAAATATACATTAATTTTTCATTAAGAGCACTGCTGTAGTTAGGTATGGCAAGAGGAGAAAAGATTCAATTAAGCAACTAAATAACAGATAATTCAGAGCTTTCTGTATTGCTAGAGATGTCCAGCAAACCACATGTGGCCAATGAACATCTGAAATGTGGTTAGTCTGCTTAACTAACTGAATAACTTCATTTTCATTAAAGCATTCCACAGCACTAATGGCTACTGTATTAGACAATGGAGGTCTACAGTGTGATGAATGAACATGAGAGGGCCAACCCCTAGAATCCCACGTGGGCTCAGGATAAGTATAATCAAAGTGTGAGAGGAACCTGCATGCTTGAGCTTTATACTGGAAAGATTAGAAGAGCTTGCACCACATTTGTGGTATGGTGTGCCATGTGTATGTGTGCACGAGGGCACTGCATAGAGAAAGCACAGAATAACCTTGGATGTCATCCACCTTATGAGACAGGATCTTTCATTGCCTTAAACGTCCACCAATTAGGCTAGAGAGCCCCAAGGATCCTCCTGTCTCTACCTCCTAGTGCTGGGATTACAAGTCTTTGTTACCAAGCCTGGCATTTTTGCCTGAGTTTTAGAGATCAAATTCAGGCCTTCGGCGGGGCAGTGGTGGCTCACGCCTTTAATCCCAGCACTTGGGAGGCAGAGGCAGGCGGATCTCTGTGAGTTGAGACCAGCCTGGTCTACAAGAGCTGGTTCCAGGACAGGCTCCAAAACCAACCACAGAGAAAAACCAAAAAAAAAAAAAAAAAAAAAAAAAAAATTCAGGCCTTCTTGCTTGCCACTAGGCCTAGCATTAATTTTTAGTGCATTTTATTTATTTACTTGTGTGCATGTGTGTGTGTGTGTCACAGAGGACAATTTGTGGTTCTCTCCCTCTACCACGTGGGTCCTAGGCATAAACCTCAGGTCTTGACACTGAATCACCTCACTAGCCCATAAAACAATGCTCCCCCCCAAAAAGAAAAGAGTAGGCTAGTTTAAGGCTGCTTCTTCAGACAGGGCCTCTTTATGTAGCCCTGGCTGTCCTGGACTTCGCAATGTAAACCAGAGACAGCACAGAGGTCCACAGAGGTCCACCTGCCTTTATTTCCCTGATAGTTGGGATTGAAGGTGTGTGCCATGATGCCCACTTTCAGGTTGAATTTTAAAAGGCAAAATGAAAACAGGAAGAAACAGTGAAAAAGCCACAGGAATAATGGGAAGTTGGTGTGGTATCCCAGACCTGTAATCTTTACGCTTTGGAGGCTGAGGCAAGAAGACTGCAATTTTGAGGCTAGCCTGGGCTACAAAGCAAGACCCTATCTAAGAAAAAAAATACTAGGAAGTATGGCTGAGAGTTTAAAGAAGAAAATTAAATTATGAAAAGAATGAATTTAAACATGTATATTGGAAAAATAAAATCAGCAAAACACAAACCAAATACAATCTACAACATACTAAAGTGACCAACGTAATTTTGTCCTGAGTCCATTTTGTTTGCTTAGACAGTTCTCAGCCAAGCCCCCACCCTCCCTAACAGTCACGTCTGCCTTAGCAACACATTTGAGATTTCCATGGCCTTGACCGTGGTCCAGATGTATTAAACAAAATAATTAACTGAAAATAATTGTCATATTATGCTCTGCCAGGAACGAACATTTCAAGCTTACTCTGACCCTCATCTAACTTTGATGTGGGTTATGGTACACTACCTCTGAGAGTTTCAACACCAAGAGACTTTGAGGCGTGAGGCTGCTCTTGGTCGCTGACTAATGGTATATATAGTAAGGGCATCTGTTTTAAGACTCAACTAGATTAGAGGCTCGGAAACTCCACCTACACACAAGAGAAGTTGTAAGCAGTCCAATGCCAGACACTGTAAGGATCTCTTCCTAAGTTCTGTTTACTGGATGTAACTGACACCTCTCCAGTGGCACCCAGTTTAACCCTACTGAGATGCTGGAATGGACTCTTCTCACAGGAAATCTTCCCAAGCCTAGACTTCCTCTACCCTTCACTGCCTAGTTCCCCATCTGCCTCCACACTAGATTAACTCTCCAGAGTTACACACCTCCATTCCCTGGAACATCAGCGAGTCATCAGAAAATGGCAATTAGCCAATCCAATGGCTTCTTTCCACTTCTCAACATGGGGCCCTAAGGTGAATAGAAGAGTGAAAAGGTGTTTTTGGTTTTGGAGGAATGGTTTTTGTCCCTCCACCTGTGGCCATGGTAACAGACAGCAATATCCTTGAAGATGTGCATGCCACAGAATCTTAGAAGGGTAATTAAGTTTTCTAAAACAACTAAGGAAAGGGAGGCCCACCTGACAAAGTATCTTGCTAGCACCACACATTTACCCAGAGGCAAGGTGGGATCCTTCGTGTCTTAAATAGGACTAGTCAGTCCCCATTAATGCCTCAATGAGGCCTAAAATGCACATGACCCTCTCCCTCTTGAAAATGTTCCTAAAATAGTCCATGAAACTATTGACAAGAGGCTGCCTCTGCTTCTCTCTTATATCAGTTTTCTTCAGCCAGGCGGCTCCCTTTCTCAACAATCTTTCAAAGACTGTAATCTGAGGTTGAAGTCCACACATCTTTCCACTAGCTATAAACACCAGTGATTCCTGAAGTCCACCTCACTCTCACACCTCAGGGCCACAAAAAATTTCCAACCCCTTTATCAGGACAGTACTCAAATTTAGTATGTCAAGCCATGCTATTTATCCAAGACCTCTCTCTTCTGTCTTATCTACCTGAGTCAACCTTACAAAGAATTCTGTCTACTTCCCTCCCAACCCATTAGCCATTGTCTTATTGAGTTAAATATCAAGTGCTACAACTACATCTTAACAGCTGCTACTACTACAATCTATGAAGTATCTGCCTTAGTTTCTTTTCCTGTGGCTGTAATAAAATACTCTGAGTAAAGCTACTTAAGGAAGAAAGTTTTTGACATACAGTTGAGGCAGAGGAAAGAAGGCTACAGCCCACCATAGTGGGGAAGTCAAGGTAACCCAGAACCTGAAATGACCCATAGCTCATCACAATGAGGAGCATTTATACAACTCAGGATCCCAACCAGAAAATGGTGCTCCCCACACTAGAGGGCTCCTCCCACCTCAGTTAGACAGGAATGTCCAGAGGCCCATCTCTTAAGTGGCCTCTCCATTTTATCACAGTATCTGAGACATGCCCCTTAAAACCTCCTGTAGATCAGACACCATCCCCCATGCTTCGCAGATCAGCAGAAAGCTAACAAAGACTAAATACCATCTCCACGCCCAAATAAACATGGTTAAGTCAAAAGTGTTATCCTCACCCCCACCAAATGACAGAAAGGACTCAAAAAAAAAATACACAGCCAAAAAAAAATCACCAAAAAAAAACTAATTTAGAGACTGGAAAGCTAACCCTACAGTGGTGGCAGTGTGAAACTCAAGAAGAACTGACTGACAAGGAAAGTCAGCCACAGGACTAAAATGTACCGCTTAGCTCTCCAGCACCTTTCCAACCACATAGATAGGTAAAGGCTGAAAGCTAGATCACTCTGGGAAAGAACAGCCACCCCTCCAATCCTCCCAGCACACTCAACTTCCTCAACAAGTGCATATAATAGAAAATGGCGAGAAAAGAGGCTGCAAAGCAGGGATAGAGGGGCAGCCTGCATAGGAAGCCTGGCCTGTGCTTTCCTTTGCAGTCCCTGCCCTCCTCAGGCCAGCAACCCAAATACCAGCATTCCCAAACTGCAAGTCCAGGGGAAAAGCTTTCAGACTTACTGGAAGGGGAATGGGAGGGAATTAAAAACCAATTTTAACACCTTGTTTCCTTACCGCTAAACCCTTAGGTTTGTAAACACTAATGGAAAACACCAACTTCTAATGCTATGGTTCCTAAACTATACGGCTTCACAGGCGTAGGGCAGGCTACTCTAAATGCTTAAAGGAAACAGATGCTGGCATCCCTATGGTACTGTGTTCAAGGGAGTTCACAATTTCAACACCACATTGCACACATTCCTTCTGATGACATAACTTTGTGAAGCTGAGTTTGCCCAGGATTGCAGAAAAAAAAAAATGAAAGGCAGACTAAAGAATGGCAGTTGTCTGCTGTTCCAAACTGTTTTTATTTTCCAATCTTATTTAAGAATATTAGAATTTGACCAGGTGGTGGTGGCACTAGCACCCGGGAGGCAGAGACAGGGGGATCTCTGTGAGTTAAAGACCAGCTTGATCTACAAAGCGAGTTCCAAGACTGTAACACAGAAAAGCCCTGTCTTGGGGGGGGGGGGGTAATAAAATTCATTCCAGATTACTCTGCTTTCACCAACATGCAGCCCCATAACAAGGTCTTTGATTTGACTTCCTGCTACACTGTGTATGTATTTCAGGTACACTTACCAGATCAAATATACAAGCTTGAAACCACAGACTACAGCAACCCTGTAAGCTAAAGACAGCAAGCAACCCAGAGATTTCTACTTGTTTTTATTCTACTTTGTTTTGGAGACAGGGTCTCATTTTGTCCAAGCTGGCCTGGAACTTCTTTTGTTGCCAAGGATGGTCTCTAAGTCCTGCTCTTCTGTCTCTGTCTGTCAAATGCCTGGATTACAAGTGTGCACTACCCCGCCTGGCCTTGTGGCCCTGTTAGAATCATTCAACACTACAACCTTTTGGCGGTCTACTTATCAAGATGTTGAAATCAGTGTGAGGTCTTTTCACATTTCTCTAACACTGCTAACACAGCTATGAGCAGCAACCTCCTGGAAACTCTCTTAACTTCTGTACCCGAGCACCTAATCCAAACAAAAACTAGTTCAGTCCTTATTACTGTTTGACTATTATTTACCCTTAGATTAAAAGAAATGCCATCATAGAATGAATGCATGCAATCCTTCCATACTGTTTCCCCAGTCCCTGTCAACACAATGGCAAGCATTTATAATGCTTTCAGCCTAAGACAAAAGTGGAGTCTGTGTCCACCAAGTATGAAGCCGCCTGCCTGCTTTACTTCTCTACACTTCTTCTGAAACACGCTCTCTACCTCATATAGAGCTGTTATCTTACTTAACACCTTAACTACATCTCCATGTCCTGTCTTCTGTGTCTCCAATGTAATGACATTCTACAGTCTGAAATCATCAGGGTCAAAAATTAAGAAACCAAAATGGAAAAATCCAGAATGTGGAAATACCCAAAGCACATCACAATATGTACAATATCAAGAGTCACATTGAGAAACAGATTTCTCCTCCAAGTTATCTAACCAGCCCAGGCACCCTGAGGCAAAGGGCTTGGAACTGCTACAGGTCTGCCCGACACCCCTATCACCACCACCCACATACCTAGGTGGCTCCAGGTGTCCTGCCTCAGGAATCCTTTCATTTGCTTCCTGACTTCCCACCAAACTTCCTGAGGCGTTTTCTGACTTCAGTTCCTCCCCTCCCCAACAGCTCTTTAATAAATGGTCTCTGTGGATGACCTGGTAGTTACAAACCCTATTTTCTTATACTAGCTTTTATTATCTACATAGCTTTCAACTTAGCCTCATTGGGCACCACTTCTAATTGGCTTATTTCCTCCTGCTGCTTAACCAACAAACTGCCCAGGGCAGAATTATGTGGCAGCTAAAGATTTGCTGTCGTTACCTGATATATATATATACACACACCTGCAGACATTAGGAAGTAATGTATCTTTTTCCAAAGAAAGAAATATAAGTGACCTAAGTATGCGAGAGTAGCAAGACAAGTAATGATTGAGCAAGACTCCCTGGCACCAAGTCCTCTTGACCCTTCTCAGAAAAACAAAACAAAAACCCACATACCTCTTTTAGAATGCATGTGAGGGCAATCATTTTCAGGTGATATGAAATTCAACAATCCTGTACCTCCCCCCACACACACCACAGCAGAGAGCATCTGGTAATCAGTAGAGAAATCTATATTCACTAGCTTAAAAACAAACTGTGCAGAGGCAGGAGTCAAAAGCCAAAGATACAGAGCTGGGGCGATGGCTCCATGGGTAAGCGAGCATCCTGTATAGGCAAGAGGCCCCGAGTTCAAATCCTCAGAACCCACAAAAAAAGCTGGATGTGGTCTCATAAACACCAGGATTACTGCAGGTTACTGACGAGCAGCCTAGCTCCAGGTTCAGTAGGAGACTGTCTCAACGGAATAAAGGTGGAACATAGAACTGAACACTCCGCATCCTTCTCTGGCCTTCACACACACGTGTGCATCCATACCATACATACACATACATTCTCACAACCACAAACCAACCTAGTGACCATGTGAATGTTTCCCCAGGAAATCCTAAAGAGATTTAACCTGGCAAGTGCGCGAGCACACGTGTGCACACACCCATCCCGAAGGCTCACCTAACAGTAATAACTGACGCTAGAATGGAGCATCATGAAAGGCCTAGTCTCAGACTCAGACAATCATGGAAAAAAACAGGCTGAAAAACACCAAAAAGAAAATTACTCGGCCTGGAGAGATGGCTCAGCAGGTAAGAGCACTGGCTGCTTTTTCAGAGGATCTGGATTGGATTCCCAGCACCCATGTGACATCTTATGCCCATCTGTAAACTCCAGTTCCAGGGGATCCATTACCCTCTTCTGGCCTCCATGGGCACTACAAAAGAAAGTACCCATGACACACATGCAGGCAAACACCTATACACATAAATACAAAAATAAATAAATCTTTAAAAAGAAAAATATTGCAAATGTTATTTTAAATTTTTTATCATTGATTTCTTGATTTCAACAATAAAACACTTGTCTAACTATTATCTACTGAGGCTAAATTTAAGCCAGACCTCATGTAAATTAAGAATGGCTTCTCCAGGCAATAAGATAGTGAGCTGGATTGAGCTGCAGGCCAGCCTCTTGGTCTACTAAGTGAATTCGCAACCAGCTGAAACCACACAGTGAGACCCTATTATGGAGAGAAAAAAAAAAAAAGACAACTAATTTCTGGATGTAGTTTAGTAATCACGCACAAGCCTAATTCAACTGTACAATGCTTTCGAGAGCCCAGAAACTATTTTCCACTTCATCTAAGTCTGCCCAGCAAAGAATGTCATGAGACAGGTACTCCTTCCTGTGCTGGGTGTGGATGTGTTGTTTCCTTCATGAGCACCTGACCTCTGTTCCCGACTAGTCCAAACAACAAATTCTCTTCTAGGACCACGCCAGAACCTGGTCTTATGACTGTGACCAGCCTGCCAGCTTCCCCACTACTCTTCCTTCTGGCCAGCACCTTTGTACCAGTGTCCGACAAGCAGTTCAGAAAATACCTGTGCATGAATGGAATAATGAAGAAACAGGCTTACTAAGTCCACTGGAATGGTTCCCAATAGTGTCAAAGTGTCTGTCACTTTTGTCTTAGAAAAAAAAAGGATTCCAAAACTTCTGTGGTAGTGCATCCCTGTAATCCCAGAATTTAGGAGGCTGAGGCAGCAGTTCAAAGCCAGCCTCCGATAATGTACAAAGTTTGAGGCCAGCTTAAAAATAAATCAAATGAAAAAAACAAAACCATGAAACAAAAAAATGAATTGTTACCAGGTATTCATATACCTCTTAATAAAGAGAATTTTCACCCAGCAAGCTTTTAAAATAATAAAAATGCTGTCCTAAATAGTAAAATAGACATTGTGCTTAAAGAACTATAGAAGCCTGGTGTGACCTGGAATGTGAACCAAAACTGCTTCCAGACATTTTTCAAATATCCCCTGAGAAGATAAAGTTTCCTCCCGGTGCAAACTACTACTCTAAAATGCCCACAAACATACTTTGAAAATCAGCACTGCTCCCTCACTCGTTAGGTGACCTTGGAAAGGAGATCTAAGCCTCCCAGGTCCCAGCAGATTCATCATCTGTAAAACAGAACCATTGCTTTGCAAACACCAGGAAAACCAATTCAAGTGATATGGAGTAGGACCTTCCAATAGATAGTAAGAAACTGAAGGAGGTTAAAAAAAATCGAGAACTAAAAGAACTTCAGGCCTCCAGAGTACTATAGTATAAAATGGAAGTAGTTGGATAGGGGAAAATGTAAAAAGGATCTCTGGAAAAGAGAGAATACCACCAATGTATTTCCGTCTCCAACAATGGATGTTCTAGTTTCCGCTTGTCTACGCTAACCTTCCAGAAAGTAAAACAAAAATGTCCTTACATCCCCAAATGTTCTAAGTCAATAAGCCTCCAAACCATAAACGTTTCAGTACAGCAAGAGACTACAATCTACATGAAAACCCTGAAAGCAAGAAACTGCCGCACCACTGTCAGACATGGCACCCCAGTGTAAGATACTTTGGAGTTCTACACAATTAGTGAGAACTTCGACCTGAGATAAGACAAAGAAAAAGCAGATTACTTAAGTCCCTAACTAAGGGAGGAGCTGGGAATTGCGCTCAGGTGTAGAGAACTCTTGCTTAGCAAGCACAAGGCCCTAGGTTTGGTCTCCAGCAATGGAAAGAGAAGAGTATAGAAACGAAAAAGAAAAATAGTCCTTAGTTGAAAACCCCGGGTTTCCTTCAACTCGAGTTGAGATTTCAGGCAGTGTAGGGATTGTCCACTGCAGTGGAACTAGCGAGGAAAAAAAAAAAAAAGACAAAAACTTGTACAAACAAAACAAAAACCAAATTCAGTCTGTTGATTTTGAGGACGTGTGAAAAGACTGGTCACGTGCCAATCAGGAAACTTGCAAAAAAGTTATTCCTCAAAAGAAATATGATCACGGGATGTGTCATCACTTACAAAACAAAACAATAATACACACACCAACCATTTGGTCAGCACTTAAAAAGTCTCATCTGGCCTTTTCACTTAGCAAGATGGAAGAAAGGAAGAAACGCGATTCTGAAACCTCTGCCAAGGTCTGAATCAGACAATGTTCCCAACCGCCTACATGGTCTTTGCCCTGGCTTTATCTTCCAAGCTCCCTTACCTGCGTGGGCCAAAGACATTAAGTAAATGCTCAACCGGGTAGGATGTCAGAGGTCGCCAAACTCAAATAACACGAGCGTCCTTGCTTTCCCCAGCATTAGTCAGTCACTCTGGCGCAAGGTTTGGTCTCGTGTGCGTGGGTGTCCCCGTGTGGTTAGGGGAAAGACTGGTGTATATGTGTGTACCCAGGTGTTTGCGTATTTGTCCGTGTGAGCATCTCTCCACCATCCAATTCCGAAGTGTTTGGGGGTCTGAGTTTGGGTATATCTCCCTCCCGGGATGTTTTGTGGATTTCTCTT
Source organism: Alexandromys fortis (assembly GCF_014885135.2). Taxonomy (NCBI): domain Eukaryota; kingdom Metazoa; phylum Chordata; class Mammalia; order Rodentia; family Cricetidae; genus Alexandromys; species Alexandromys fortis. The sequence goes on from NW_026067999.1 coordinate 4,877,207, forward strand.
CCTCTATGTGTATGGGAGGGGGTGTGTGTGTGTGTGTGTACGCGCGAGTATATGCCCCGAGTGGTTGGGTGTGTATCCCTCTTCCTATGTATTTGAGTGTGCGAACCCGTCTTTCCTCCTGCATCAGTCATCAGACTGGGGGACAAACCGCCCGTGTTACCCAGCAGTCTACCGACCCGCGCCAATTTGGCGCGCCCCTCGCCCTGGTGGCCCTCGGCTCCTGCCCAGCGCGCGCACCCTTAACCAGCTCCGGCCCGGCCCCAAAAGGAATGCTGATCCCCGCTCACCTTCCAGCCACACACAGGACGCCCCGGGAGCTGTTGGTCAGCCCGCCTGGGTGCAACCAGGGAAGAAAGAGAGCCGGAGACACGGAAGGGAAGAGAGCGCTAATCAGCCCGAGCTCCAACAGCTAGCGACTTGGGCAGAAGGACCAATATGGCGGCCGGCCGGGGCGGGGCCGAAGCGGAGAGGCGAGGCTTGAGCAGTGGGGCGACGGGGCGGGGCCTGAGTCGGCGGGGCGGGGCCTGGAGTGGTAGAACAGGACCCGGCGCGGGGGCGGGGCCTGCGTCTGTGGGCAGGGCCAGGAGCTGAGGGGTGGTGCCAGAGGCTGGGAGACTGAACCCTGAGGCAAAGACCCTGATGCGGGTCCCTGGGAATGTAAGGACAAAGACTGGAGCCAGAAAGTCTGGAGTCTGCTCTCCCAACCGACTTCTTTGCAAAATCGCAGTTTTCCTTTGTGCCAGCTGCTGCTCTGGTCTTCTGCCTGCATTTCTTCTACCCTGTTCACGAAGTAATAGCTACTTTTAAGTTTAAAGTAGAAAGCGATCATACAAGCACAATGGCATAACAGTATTGCACTATTAAAAATGTGCAAATGAGCAACGAACAGGAAAATAAAAAAATATGTTTGGGAGATTATAGAAAAATAAAAGTTTTTCTAAGTTTTCTCCTCCCTTTATTCCAAGTTCCTTTCTACCACTGCCCCCCCCATCCAGATCAATCCCTTCTGTTTCTCATTAGAAAACAGTCTTCTAAGGACTAAAAATATAGTACAGCAAATCTAACACATTGGAATAGGACAAAAGAAAAGGAAATAACCCAAGAAAAACGTAAGAAAGAAATATTAACTCCACTAGTTTACACACCCAGTAATCCCATTAAAAACACAACTGGAAGCCATGATATATACACAAAGACCCTGTAAAGAAAGAGAAACATGAATAAGTAAATAAAATATACAAATGAAATTTAAAATTTTTACCATATATAGCTTAGTAATTTTTAGCTTTTGCTAATTTATCTACACCAAAGCTAATGTACTAGTGGGCTAGGCATTACTTTTATGCATATTTTATGAGTTTTTTTCTATTTTCAGTAAGGAATACAAAAATATCTATACATTTTCAGTATTCCAAACCAAAGCAGTACTTGTGTAGTTTGCCTAGAAACTAAGGTGAGCATATTTCTTGCAGTAATACAAATACTAAGATACATTTTAAGTTGGACAATTTCACTAAGTAAGTACCAGAAATCTGCTCAGCCTAAGAAGGAATTAAAGGGCTTAGGGTATAACTCGGTAGTCAAGTATTTACGTAGAATGTATCAATGTCTGGTTTTAATCCACACACTATGAAAAATTTTAAAGAATTAAAAAACAAAAATGAATCATCATACCATTTTACTTTTTCCCCAGCATAAATTTTATTATTGACACTTCAAGCTTTTCAAATGATCAGATTAACAAAATACACCTAGATCAGAGAAATATTTTCTTGAGACCAGCTTTGATTTCATAAACACAAAGCAAGGGGCATTGGTGGGGCTAGGGAGGTACAATACAGGAAGGATTAAGAGGAGTCAATCAGCTGGTAATTCCATGCTATTTTTTAGGTGATTCTTATTTCTTTCAAATATCCTGAAGTTGATAATAAAGTTTGTTGTCTTGTTTACATAGTTGTTTTCATTTTGGGGAATTCTTTTGTGTCCAATTAATAATCCTTAGTTGTTTGCTTTTAATACACTGTGCAAATTCAATTGCTAAACAACCATTTCTCAATGGCAGGCTGGGACTGCCATCTCTCTCTGGTTAGGGCATTCTGCATCACCAAAGCCACGATGGTTGCTCTGTTGAGAAGCAGGCCTGTAAATTCTATGCCCGACAGCATCCACCTCCTCAAAGATGTAGCCAGGGGGTTCAGAATATGAAGCTGGGCACCTTTGAATTTCCTTCGGAGTAAAACTGGTAGAATAGGTGGTCTGGCCTTCTACCGGGATGTTTACACGAGGGCCGGACCAGGAAGGCTTGCAGCTTTTGGTATTGACAGGTGTATGGGCCACATAGTGGGCGCGATTGGTGGTCATGTAATCCATAGGCTCATCAGAGAATATCAGTTGGGGAGGAGGTTTGAGTGGCTCTCTGCGGACGTTGGCCCACTGTTTGTAATCCTCTTTGGTGGTGGTGGAGCCTTCAAAGCGGTCGCTCTTCTTTATATGGTAGACTGGCCGGCAGGGCTGGGCAGGAATACCATTAGTGTACTTGAAGTCAGCTTGCGAAGTTGTCAGAAGATCCATCTTCCCTTCAGGTGGGATATAAGGGATAGGCTCTTTGGGGACTATTTGCGGTGTTGGCCAAGCTTGGAATTTATCTCGAAATTCGGTGTTGGTTGGAAAAGGTATGTCTAGCCCAGAGTGGTTGGACGCAGGTTTCCAGCTCTTCGCAGGCTCCCCCTTCAAACCCTTGTAAGAATCTTTGTGGGTGGTAAGGCCGTCAAAAGGGATTTCACATGGTTTATACTTCTCCGCCTCGTACACATACCGTTTCTCCAAAGGATGGGCCACATAGGTCGATTTGTAGCTTGTAATATTCTCCAGGGGAATATTACAGAGCTTTGGCACATTTGGGGGTTTGTAATTCACCGTATCCACCAGATCTTTTATGGGGTAATCGTCCTGGTGTGTGGTTCTATGATCGAACCTACAGGACGAAGGACGGTATGTTTCCTGTGGACGAAATGGAGGTCTCCTTTGCTGGTTCCAAGGTAAATAATGGGCTTTGTATGTAGGCACATTCTCCATTTTGTCGGTACATGGCTGTCTGTTGTCTCGAGGTTTGATGGGGCTCACTCGACTGGCAGGATGGTAGTTGTAGTGTTGGTTATACGTTGTGAGGAAATCCATTTCATCTTGGCTCGGAGTGAACTTTTCGGGACGATGGTGTTTCACCGATACGATGTTGTGACCCCCAAAGTCTCTCTTTGTTGTAGACAGGCCTTCCATTGGTATAGTTCCTTTCTGGTACTCCACCTTCGGTTTGAAGGACTCTCGGGGCATGTAAGATGGATAGATAGGATACTTCTCGGTGTATTCGGAGAAAAAACATGGTTTCTCTGTCTTCTCATAAATCTTGGTGGCGGGATGTGGGCAATGATGCTTGCCACAGGAGCAAAGGTCGCAGATGCACTTTCTGTTTATGAGTGCCATTCTCCTGACATCACCTCACATCCTATCTCCGGGCATGAGCCTCTACAGGGTTCCCCAACCGGCCTGGTGGGAAGACCGCCAAGCTTCAAGAGGCTTGGCAGAAAGAGGTATCTTCTTGAAAGAAAACTTAAGCGGCCTGCTGGCACAGTTCGCTAGCCCCGTTTCCTTCCCAAAGTTTGCCTTGCACGAGCAAGAATCACACCCTGCAGGACCGGCTCCCCTCCCGCTGCGCAGCACCTGGCGGAGCAGCCTCTGCTGCGGCCAGGACCAAACAGCTGAGTGGCTGACCTGGTCCCCTAAGGCCTCCGGAAGCCACGGGGCCCAGACTGGGGGTCCTCTGTGACGTCTCCAAGTACGGAAGGGGTGGCAGTGCTGTCACAAGGACTTCTTATGAGGTCAGGATTTTCATTACCTCACTGGCAGGCCCTTGACAGGCGTTTCCCCGCTTTGGCTCTTGAAGAAAGATGGAAGACAGGCTGGCTGATTTTGGAGAGCTCGGGAGCTCTCAAGTTAGTAAATGCATAATCACATGTAAAAAATACACGGCCAGCACACTGGGTGGCACTTTCTATCAAGCATGGTCCACTTTCTTATGGAAACTCACTCCTTGACTTCCATTCACCTGGCTTTCAATACAGGTCCCAATTCCTTTCGCTTCAGGTATCTGTTGTCTGTTGCAATTCCTTGTATTATTTTTAGTCTGCGTTTCATCAATGGGCAAAGTTTAGAATTTCCAGTGTGGAGCTAATAGGATTAAATGAAAGTTCTGACCCTCAACCATTATTGAACATTTCCTTGTATGCGGATCCCCCAAATTCCATAGAATGGTTGATAGTGGTTGACAACTAGGGAGTTAAAAGTCACTCATATGCGTGCTCTGTCACGTGTCTTATCCGTTGTCCAAAACCAGAAAGCCTGGCCCCTGAGGGGCCAACACAGCTTGCACCTCCTGCAGGTTTGAGTAAGCACCCCACCGTTCCAAAGCCTTCCAGGGCCTGCAGCATAGACAAATTCACTTCCCTTGAAGTGAGTTTTAGATTCGCAGGAAGTGAACAGTCAATCCTCATTAATACTTACTTGTTCAACAAAGCCCCCATTATGCTAAGTGCTTATCTGAGGACAGAGCAATAAAGGGACACAGAAAAAATTGGGGGTGGGCCATGCGCCCAGCACCATCTTTCCTTCGAGAGGACTCAAAGTCTATAAAGTTCGGCTGGCTTTAGTTTGGTGAATAAACTAAATGCAGTCCTTTTCCTAGGAACTCTTAAAGAGGAGTGGAGGAGACACAGTGAGCAGCTCAGCAAATGTGTAGCTACAGATAAGACTGAGGGCCTTGGAGGAAATAAATAAGATGCAATAGGTGGTCATGCAAGGCAATGCCACTAGAGAAGGCATGCGTGAGGGGTGACTCCTTTTGGAGCCCTGAGGATGAGCAAGCAACAATAAAAAGGGCTCTGGGAAGAGAGCTACAAGTGAAGTATATAGTATAAAGCAGTTTCCCAAGAACCTGGGTCATAGCAATCTTAAATGAGAAAGTGTGCAAACTATCACTGAAGCCTCTTGACTGATGACAACTTAGATTGCCCAGGAAGGTCAAAGTCCTCTGTTCGATACCGACCGCTGCCCTCTCCCCAACTGGCAGAATGGAACAACATTAAAATTCATAAATGAAATGAAGACTTTTATCCCATTGCTGATTTACCAATGAGTATTAGTCATAAACTGAACTTAATCTTAGAAGGGAGATTGCTACCTAAATGTTGTGGTTACAATTACAAAAGAAGGATATTGGGTGTAATTGCATTTGAGTATTTATAAGCAAAAGAGCAGATGATACCCACAAAAAATTTAGTTGAATTAGTTTGGCAGAAAGATTTTGGGTAATTTTTTACTCAAGAATTGAACTCTGTGTTATAATATTCTTTTGAGCAATAAGAACTATTTTTAAACAAATTTTTTAATTTCTATTTTATGTGTTTGAGTGTTTTGTCTGCTTGTATGATTGTGTATCACATGTGTACGATGCCTATAGAGGCCAGAAGATCCCCTGGAACTGGAGTTCAGGATGGTTTTCAGCCACCCTGAGGGTGCTAGGGTTCAGACCAAGGTCCTCTGGAAGAGCAGCCTGTGCTCTTAACTGTTGAGCCATCTCTCTAACTCCACGTAGACACTTTTAATGGTTTTAAGAACTTTCTCTATGGTTTGAACTCAGGATCTTGCACACATTAGGCAAGCACTCTACCACTGAACTACACACCTAGCCCTCTTTTTGCTTTTTAGTTTGAGGCAGGGCCTCACTAAGATGTTCTAGCTGCCCTCAAAGTCACTCTGCAGTGCAGGCAGATACTGTAAACCTCGTGCCTCAGCCCCCCGGGTGTCTAGGATTAAAGACCTGCACCTATAAGCTCAACAAGGAAAAAACATTAAAAACAAACTTTGGAAGTCTTTTCTATGGCATCCAAGTGTAATGTTCACCTTAGATTACAATGGTTAATGCAAGATAGGAAGCCAGTACCTAGCAACTATTTCTTTTAGGAAAAAAAAAAAGTCATCCTTAATCTACACAGACATAGCTGAAATGTCTTCTCCAAGTATTCCCAAAGCCTTCCTCTTTTGCCCTCCCCTCATCACTCTGTGTGGATATACCATACCTGTTAGTGCCTATCTTCACCGTTTTGGTACAGGAGCCGAGGCTGCTGTTGGACCCTAGTGTCCAATCACCGAGGAGGAGGAGTCGCCCCAAGAGACCATCTCTCATCACAGCTGATGTAAAGCATGAGGATTTTATTAATTCTGTCATGACAGGGTCTTCCAGCAGTCGGGAGGCTAGAAGACCCTGAATGGCTGGTACAGGCTATTTTTAAAGGGAAAAACCACAGAAGGAACGGGTGTTAACTGTTAATTGTTCTTTAACTATTATGATTGGCTTATTCAAAATTATCATTGGCTGGAGAGTGGTTGCCAGATCAGATGAGGTAAAGGGAAACTTCTGAGGGTCACTTTGCCTCTTCCCAAGGACTAAGTCAAAACATCAGTAACTGAGTCAACACCTAAGGGTTATCTTGCCCCTGTTCAGGGAGATGGAAAGTTCCCAACATCTCAGTACGTGCATGCATAGCTGTTACGTCCTTGGTTCTCAGGGAAGGAGAGGAAGTACTAAGAGTTGTCAGCAATGGCTTCAGAATTGTCGTAAAGTTCTACACTGCTATCACACTCATATTCCCAATCTTTTTTTTGGGGGGGGGGCAGAGCACCAGATTCTTTCTCTGTATCCAAGATGACCTCCAACTCAAAGCAATCCTCCCACTTCAGACCCCCAACTACCGGGATTCTAGGTATGCACCACCACTCCCATCTTCATGGTGCCAACTTCTTATTCCCCCCCCCCATCCCTCCTACCCTCAACTTTCCTCCGTCCACACTGGAGCATAAATACTCCAGCCTCATAGATGGCTTGGTTCAAATTGCATCCAGGCTCAGCAGAAATAAAATCCCTCGTTAGATATAAGCGGTAAATCATTCACCCTACTTGTCTAACAGCAAAGAAGGAACCTTCACTGGTGCAAAACACAATCTGGAGTATCCCTGTCTTATATTCAGTGTCCGTCACTCAAGAAAGATCATCAGACACGCACAGAGGAAGAGAAAAGTGGCTAATGATCAAAAGAAAACAAAGCAAAAGGGTTTCCTGCATTAGGATAAACATGGATGTATCTCAGCAGTTTAAAGTGGGGGGACGTACTGACAACTCAATAGATATTAAAAATAGGGGTCTGGCCAATAGGCAAGCATTAGGTGGAGTTCAGGAATCCGGCAGAGGAGGAGGAGACAGGTCTGTAGGAGTCAGAGAGGTCAAGGACACCACAGAAAGGTTCACACGATCAATTAACCTGGGCTCGTGGGGGCTCGCAGAGACTGAACCAAACTGACAACCAGGGAGCCTGCAAGGGACTGACCTAGGCCCTCTGCATATTTGTGAGAGTTGTGTAGTTTGGTCCTCAGCAAACCAGGACTAGTTGGGAATCCTTGAACCTCATAAAGAATATCTACTTGAAACCTCTTCAAACATTATCCTTGATTAGAATCTATAAGCAGGCCTTTTAAAGAATAAAAAAAAACCAGAACTGTCTGCTGGCATCAGATTTCTCAACACTTCCTGGGGGTGCTAGTGCACAGAAGTAAAAAGGAAGTGTGAGAATTGCAAAAGGATACATTTATTTATACAGGTGATATGGCTATGAGTCTATGGGAGATGTCTGAAAGAAAATGGACCCCCCCCCCACCCCAAGAGAGTGGCTCTAGTAGGAGGTCTAGCCTTGTTGGAGTAGGTGTGGTCTTGATGGAGGAAGTGTGTCACTGTGAAGGCGGGCTTTGAGGTCTCCTATATGCTCAAGATACCACCCAGCATCAGAAACCACTTCCTGTTACCTGCAAGTCAAGATGTATTAACACTCAGCTCCTTCTCCAGCACCATGTCTGCCTGCATGCTGCCATGTCCCCCCATGATGATAATGGACTGAACCCCTGAACTGTGAGTCACCCTGATTAATTAAATGTTTTCCTTTACAAGAGTTGCCATGGTCATGGTGTCTCTTCACAGCAATAGAAACCCTAATTAAAACAAGCATTAAAGAGGCTGGAGAGATGGCTTGGCAGTTAAGAGCACTAGCTGCTGTTCCAGAGAATCTGGATTCAATTCGCAGCACCTACATAGTGGTTGAAAACCATCCTTAACTCTGTTGTCCTATTCTGGCCCCTAAGGATACCAGGCACACATGTGATACTTAGGAATACATGCAAGCAAAACACCCATACACAAATAAATCTTAAAAAATAAAATAAATACTTCAACAAGATGGCTTGGTATAAAATACTAGCAAAACTCAATTCCACATGTACAACTAACAAATGCAGAAAACACAAAAATTTGTAAAGACACCAGTTCTTTTGTTTGTTTGCTTGTTTGCTTGATGTTTTTGAAATGCGGTTTCTCTGTGTAGCTCTGGCTGTCCTGGAACTCCCTTTGTAAACCAGGCTGGCCTTGATACTAGAGATCTGCCTGCTTCTGCCACCCAAGTGCTAGGACTAAAGGCTTGTACCACCACTGCCCAGCAAAACACCAGTTTCAATGACAAGATTATAAAATTTTTAAGACCTAAATCCAATACTAAAAAAGGTTCAGTGCCTCTGTGGACTGAATCTTGGTTGTCCAAATCATTAACCATTAAGGATATGAGTAATTATCTAAATTTAAATATAAAATCATCTTTGGTGGTGTATGTATATAATCCCAGCAGCAAGAGGAGGATCAGTCCAAAGCCATCAGCTACATAGTGAGTATAAGGCCAGACTAGGCTATATAAGACTTTATGTTTAAACACACACACACACAGATAAACACATGACACATGCATGTGTGTGTATGTTTGTGTGTGTGTGTGTGTGTGTGTGTGTGTAGGTCAGAAGACAATCTTGGAGAGTCAGTTCTCTCCTTCCACCATGAGGGTTCCAGGGATTGAATTTGGGTTGCCAGGCTTGACAGCAAGAACCTTTACCTGCAGAGGCCTTGTCTTTAAAATAAAATGCACTTAAATATAAATCAATTAAAAACTGAATAGTAAAGTGTAGTGGTGCACGCCTTTAATCCCAGCACTTGGGAGGCAGGGACAGGCAGATCTCTGTGAGTTCAAAGCCAGCCTGGTCTACATAGTGGGTTCCAGGCCAGCCAGGGCTATGTAGAAAGACTGACCTTTCAGAATTCATTTCCTTGAGCATATCACTCTCTATTGGCTAGTGACTACACACTTTTAAGTGAAGCTATAAACGATGTCTATCACTGTAGGAAATTCCACTGCCTGGCACTGGACTAGAGGCTATCCCTCTAGTAGAGAAGTTCTCAATTAGAATACAACAATTCATAATATGTCTGTGTATGGGGGGGGGTTGGTGTGAAAGCTAGAGGTCAGGCGATAAAAATGAAGCACAGAGAACGGGCTAAGTGTGAAATCCCCCAGTGTTATGAAATTGTGTGAAAAACATATATTAGAAGTAAGTTTTTACCACATATTAAATACACAAATGTTATACCATATGGTGTCTGTATTTGGGAAGGGGAGGAAAGATGTTTAGGGGGGAAAGACTGATCCAACTTACTAAGAATTCCCAATTTTAGTCGTCACTACATATGATGGTTTTAGTGAGCACTTCATTGCCAAAAATATATAAAACTAGAGAAAAATATCGCTATTTCCTTTTTCTCCAAGGATAGAAAGATCTTTATGACTTTTATCTTAGAGATAAGAATATATTACTTTTAAAATGCCAACTTTTGCATGTGACTAGTAAAAAAAAACTGTAAAGGTTTATTTCTTGGTTTTGGGTTTTTATTTTTAGACAGGGCCTCATTATACAGCCATGGCTAGCCTGGAGCTCACTATGTAGATCAGGCTGGAGCTCACTATGTAGATCAGGCTGGAGCTCACTATGTAGATCAGGCTGGAGCTCACTATGTAGATCAGGCTGGAGCTCACTATG
>NW_026067999.1:4887722-4913188 GCF_014885135.2 Alexandromys fortis
TACAATATTCTGTCTGTGTGTATGTCTGCAGGCCAGAAGAGGGCACCAGACCTCATTACAGATGGTTGTGAGCCACCATGTGGTTGCTGGGAATTGAACTCAGGACCTTTGGAAGAGCAGGCAATGCTCTTAACCACTGAGCCATCTCTCCAGCCCCAGACTCCACTTTTTTTTAAACTTATTTTTTCACTCTACAGTTTATTGGGTTTAGAACTGGACCAAGTCACACGTATATAAAACAAAGCATACTATCCCAAAGCAGAGTAGGGACTAAAGGCTGGGGATCTGTTACTGGTCTTTGGGGGAGTTCTGAGGGGAGGGGTAGTCAACCTTCCCACTGCAGAGGTGTGGCCACAGGGTAGAAAGGAGAGGGAGCCACTTGGCTTTGGTCACAAAACTCAGGGCCTGGCACTAAGCCAGGACAGACAGATGGAAGAGAAGCCTGAGAAACCACCCTGCCCAGGAAGCCAGGGACTGTCTGTCAGCAGTCCCACTGTGGCGGGTTCAGACCTATACTCAGGGGCTGCTGTAAAGGAAAGGCAGCAAAGCAAGAGGGAGGAAGGACACTGACGAGTGGTCACTGGGGATACTTGGACCTGTGGAAAAGGGTGGGTGGGGAAGTGGGCCACCTGCCACTAGGCAGCTAGGCATCCACCACTTGGGCCAATGTATCGCACCGCTCTTGCCGGTTTCAACAACTGGGCCTTTGCCCTGCTTTTCAATGACAATCTTGTCAGTCATTGCAAACTTGCACTCAGACACGCCACCCAGGTAACTCTTCATCACTACCCGGCCTGACACAGGGGCACCTAGCACCTGCCCCTGTGGGGACATAAGCAGGTTTACGCTCTGCAGAACATCTAGGAAGGCTTCATTTCGGCAATTCTTGATGCCTTCCCGCTGCCAGCCAGTCTGCCCAGTCTCTTGGCTGGCGATCCGGGATTGTTCTTCTTTTGTCTGATGCCGACTCTTGATGCCCTGCTGAGTGATGAAGGTGTTCAGTGTACCTGTCTCTGAGTTCTGTGGGTAGCCAAAGTCCAGCATCTCATCCAGCAGCTCGTATATGAGCACAAAGTTGTTCTTGATGGTTTCCTCACTGATCTTGCCAAAGTAAGCAGCCATTCCACCGCACGTCTTATAGACGAATTCGAAGAGCACATTGACATTCTGCTTGCTGACTGCTGCGGACCGCTTAACACGGAAGAAGCTGGTGCAAGCGATGTTTGTGGCAGGGCTGCGCACCTACTGCCGTGCATGGATCACATTGACCCAAAAGGCATCCACTGCACTCCTCCCTATGTCATCCCTGTAGACCCGGGAGATGAGCAACCCCCCCCCCCGTGATTATAGATGAATAAACTTCCAATCATGGTGGCGGCTCAGTCTCTGTGACCCATTGCTCTGAGAACAGACCTAGAGTCAACAGTCCCCAAAAGACCGGCCTGGCCACTCTCGGATCCCAAGATGTCTGTCCGCCCCCTGTCTGCTCGCCTCTTTTTTTTTTTTTTCTTTTTTTTCTTTTCAAGACAGAGTTTCTCTGTATAGCCCTGGCTGTCCTGGAACTCACCTTGTAGACCAGGCTGGCCTCACCTCAAACTCAGTGAGATTCACCTGCCTCTGCCTACCTAGTGCTGGGATTAAAGGTGTGTGTCATCACTACCCGGCTATAAGTCCATTTTTTTGTGTGTGAAATGCTTAGGTTAGGCAAATTAGAACCAATATAAATAAGTCAAGATTTATAGTTAGCCAGGTGGCAGCGGCACACACCTTTAATCCCAGTACTCAGAAGGCAGGGGCAGGTGGATTTCTGAGTTTGAGGCCAACCCAGTCTATATAGTGATTTTCAGGACAGCCAGGAATACACAGAGAAACCCTGTCTTGAAAAACTGACCAGCCAGGGGGCTGGAGAGATGGCTCAGTGGTTAAGAGCATTGCCTGCTCTTCCAAAGGTCCTGAGTTCAATTCCCAGCAACCACATGGTGGCTCACAACCATCTGTAATGAGGTCTGGTGCCCTCTTCTGACCAGCAATCATACACACAGACAGAATATTGTATACAAAATATATATTAAAAAGAAACAAAAAAAAAAAACCTGACCAACCAACCAAACAAACAGATAAACAGACAACCATACAAAAAAGATTTATAGGTGTCCGGAACTAGTTGGGGGAGGGCAGGGACCTCGAATGACTGTTACCGGCTACCAGACTTCTTGGGAAATTAAAAGATTCAACAATCCTTTCTGGTAATTGACAACAACTTTGTGTACAGTGGTTTTAACCCACCGAATTAGATTTAAAAAACTTCACATGAACATTAAAAAAACCCATAACTTGAAAAGTAGTGTTTCGGGGGCTGGGGATGTGGCTCAGGTGAGAATGCTTACAAGGCCCATGGCATGTACAAGGACCCTGGTCCCGTCCTTCGCACCCACCCAAAGTAGCCCCGGTGTAGCAGGCCTGTCCTCCAAGTGCTTGGGAGGTGGCAGCAGGAGGATCAAGGTCATCCGTAGCTACGTAGTGGATCTTAATGGCTAACCTGAGCGACACCAGACCTGTCTCAGAAAACTAAAAAGTAAAAAGAAAAAGGAAATTGTGTGTGCGTGTGTGTGTGATTTAGAAAGATATATTTTTAAAGAATTGCTTCTAAATTTGTTGACTTATAGCCAAGTAAAGTCTCTCATGAATACTAACAGCTAAGTTACAGGATCCTCCCACACATTCAAAAAGAAAGAAAGAAAGAAAGAAAGAAAGAAAGAAAGAAAGAAAGAAAGATCAGCAAACCTTTTCAGTCTGATAACTTCTTCCAACAGCCAATGTGAGCTCCTTATCAGAGTTTTCAGTTCAAGTAATATGAGGCAGCCAGGGAGAAACAGGAGTTAGAAGACTGGAAGCTGGATTTTAAACATGTTAGGATGGTTATTCCATATCAGTGTGTAAAACTTTAAGACAACCTGAGGCCATTACTGAGCCCTCAGTCCTAGTACCTTAGTGCCCGCCCCCCCCACCCCGTCCAGGAATCTAACAGCTATACAGGCACGTACTGAATATCATCCTATGTCCTTGTGGACATTCTCCAAATAGAGCCCCATTCCTAGAATTGGGACAAGATAACCCACAGATGTCCACAGATGTTTTGACTCTGTCCCTGGAAAGGGGTCAGAATGACCCCCATCTGGCAACTGCTCTCCAGCCCTGGCTCAGACCACTTGTTATTAGAAGCCCCCTGAACAAGCCAATCCTACTAGTTGGAAAACAACCCCCGAGTTCCCCCCCCCTTGTCTCTATGGATTTTTGCTTTAAAAAATGGCTTGTAACAGGCATCTGGGGTCCTTGGCATCGAATGCTATTGAATGTTAAGTGACCCTACCGTGGCTGAATTCAAATCCTCTTGCTATTACATCAACTGAGGTGTGAGAGTATATTCTTGGGGTGACTCATCCTCAGTAATTGGACTCCAGGGTTCACCAAGTGGAGAGTTCTCAAGTCGGCCTTTAGATTTATGGGTCTGGGATTAAGTGGGGAGATGCAGGCCTGGGAAAGAGTGGTAAGTCCTAAGAGTTCTAGAAGCCAGGGAATTAGATAAGATCACCAAAGGAGGGTTAGACAGAGATGTGGGGCATTCCACTGCTGAAAGGTCAGGAAAGCAAACAACTGGCTGAGCTAGAGTGACTCAGGGAAGGGAAAAACAGAAGAGCAACCTGCTCCAGCCATGAGGAAAACTGTTCAACAAAAGGAAGTAAAAACTGCGGGTGTTGGTCCAGGGCCAGTACCTCATTTCAGCACTCACGAGGCTGAGTTTGGGGGAGTTACATGAATTTGAAGTACACAGTAAGTTTCAGGTCAACCTCTGTGCTGAATAAGAGATCCCTAACACACACACACACACACACCATTCATACATACATAGAGACATTTGAAAATATATATGTACATACATGAAAACTATCAAATGCTAATGATCGGTTTCAAGGCTAAGAATTGTCCCTTGACGTCATGGAGGGTGGAGGCTGTTGGTGACTTAGGCACATGGAAAGGATATTGTCAGCTAAGAACCTCCATCCAAAGGGGTGGCCACATTCCTTGTCTGTTGCTGCAGACAGGCAGCCTCTCACCGAGTGAACCCATACAGGCACGACTGAGCACTCAGTAGGTCTGGAATGGAGCCTGGGCCTCTCTGTACTTTTTTCCCGTGACCCCAGGGTCCAGAGTGTGAGACCTTCACTGTGGCAGCCTACATCTGCAGTGTTAGGTGACAAGGTTCTTTGGTGAACATAGATCTAACCAGGAACATAGAATGCCAATGGATTGCGTTGGTTCTAAAGGATTTTCTACTTTTCCAGGGCTTATCCTGGTGTGCAGAGGCCTGGTGTGGTAGCACACTCCTTTTATCCCGGCACTCAGGAGGCAAAGGCAGCTGGATCTCTGTGAGTTCGAGGCCAGCCTGGTCTACAGAGTGAGTTCTAAGACAGCCAGAGCTACCTAATAGAGAGACCTTTTCTCAAAAGTGTCTGGGGCGGGAGTGGATCCTCCACTAGGCCTGTGAATCTGGGTGCAAGCAAGGGGGTCTTCCATGCAGAAACGAAATGCCAGGGCCCAGGGAACTAACTATCCTGGCAGCTTCAGAGGTGTTGGGAAACTTGCTGTTTACCTGGCAGGGGTCTGGCTGTGGTGGCCCTTCAAAGCCCCCTTTGAGGAAGACTGTCGTTATTTCTCCTCTGGCATGTATGGATAATTGGGACTCTGAAGGCTCAGAAATATCCGACAGAAGTTCCACTTTCCTCTCAGCTAATCAGGTGTTTTGTTACCAGCTTTATTGAAACATAGTTCATTCATTGAAAGTATACAAGTCAATAATGACTGGCCCTATTCATAGAGGTGCATGTCCATCTCCACAATCTAGTTTGTTTTTTTCAGGTTTTGAGCTAATTAAATGCATTCACTCTTTGGTACTGGCGATTGAACCCATGAGCATGCAATTCACAGATGCCCCAAACCACAAAATTGGATAACTTAATGGCGTCCCATTTGATGTTTCCATATGGGTATTAAGTGATGAAATCAGGTTAGAATTATGTATTTTATTAAGCATTACGTTTTTGAAGAAAAGCATTCAAAATCCTTTCTGTCACTTAAATATTTAAAACGTTTATTAATGTATTCGCTGTGTACGCGCATGAGCTCCACAGCAGTGCGTGCAGGTCAGAGGACAGCTTGCTGGATCACTTCTTTCTCTCTTCTTTATGGGTTCCAGGGATAGAACCCATGTTGTCAGCTTGCTTCGCAGCAAGCACTTTTGCCTTCTGACCCATCGCATTGCTAACACACTGCCAATGCGACAACTCAATGGGTTCTGAATTTGTCTATTTATTTGCTGATGTTGCGGATTGAACGAATGTAGGACCTCGTGTATGCTAGTAGCTCTACCACTCAGCTACGTCTCCAGTCAGTAACTTTTTTTTTTTTTGAGGAAGGACTCCTGGCTTGAACTTGTTAAGTAGCGGAGGATGACCTTGAACTTCTTATCCTCAGCTTCCACCTTTGAAAGGCTTGGATTCCAGGTGGGTGGCACCATGCCATGTTAATGTGTTGCTGAGGATTGGACACAGAGCCTCGTGTATGCTAGGTAAGAAGACTACCAACAGAGCTACATCCTCAGCCTTCTTGTGGCTTTTCAAGGTAGTGCACAGTTACTATCTGTAGTCACCCACGAGGAAGTGGAAAACCAGACTTCTTTCTCTCGATCACAATTCAGTACCCTTTAATACTAATACAATTTTTGGGCTTTAATACTAGGTTTTTCTTTTTTGGTAAAGATTTATTTATTATGTATACAGTTTGTCTGCATGCATGCCTGCATGCTACAAGAAGGCATCAGATCTCATTATAGTTGGTTGTGAGCCACCGTGTGGTTGCTGGGAATTGAACTCAAGACATCTGGAAGAACAGCCAGTGCTCTTAACCTCTGAGCCATCTCTCCAGCCTTGTTTTGTTTTTGTTTTTGTTTTCTTGAGGCAGGTTCTCTCTATGTAACCCTCCCTACCCTGGAACCCACTACATAGACCAGGCTGGCCCGGAAAGCACAGAAATAAATCCACCTAGCCTTT
This sequence comes from Alexandromys fortis, assembly GCF_014885135.2. NCBI lineage: Eukaryota > Metazoa > Chordata > Mammalia > Rodentia > Cricetidae > Alexandromys > Alexandromys fortis. The sequence continues at coordinate 4,893,830 of NW_026067999.1, forward strand.
GCCTCCTGAGTGCTGCGATTAAAAGCCTGTGCACACCAGGCCATCACACATTTTTATTACTTCTGAAACGTCGTGTGTCACTTCTATCTCATTTTAAAATATGTTCCCACAAGATATGCAGAAACTTCCTGCTCAACCCTTTGTGAGGAGTCTGCTGTGAGCAAAAAGTCCATCTACTGAATGAAAACAATACTGCAGAAAGAGACATTTCTGCCTGAAAAGATGCTAAAACTAAGACAAGCCTACCCAGTGGCCTCATGAATAGCAAGACACAGCCCACTTAAATTGCGGGATCGATCCTTTGCTGTTAGACATGAGTGGATACAGACTCCAGCTTTCTTCCACTGAGCTGTGCCTGTCTGATATGAGTTATGGCCAGTGCAGAATGAATAAGTGCCATACTGTGGTCAGATTGTGGCCAAGGAAGGAAACTGAAACCACTTTTGTAGTTTTGGGTCCTCCATCATTTAAGGCAATGGTTCTCAACCTGTGGGTCTTGACCCCTTTGGGGGGTTGAGTGGCCTTTTCACAGGGGTTGCCTAAGACCACTGGAAACAGATATTTACATTGATTTGTAACAGTGCAAAATTACAGTTATGAAGTAGCAACAGAAATAATTTTATGGTTAGGCGTCATCATAGCATGAGGAACTGTATTAAAGTGTCACAGCATCAGGAAACTTGAGAACCACCGATTTAAGGAGAGGCACAGTAGGTGGAGCCCAGTCAGATGACTCAGGGCCTCATGGGTACTCTTGGAAATTTCTTAAATTTTTGTTTCAATCCACAAAGGCAAATTTGGTGAATTATGATGCCACTTGGCATCTTTTATAAGCAGCTGCATCTATGTTTACATCATTTCAGAAGTGGTTATATTTTGAAGATAAAACATGGTTTCTAAATGAATAATATTTCAATTTGCTTCTTACTTCGGTAACTCTTCCATGCCTGTTTTAGATTTTCAGAAATGTGTCATTATTTGAAAAGAATTAACAGGGCTAGGGATGTGGTTCAGTCAGTAGAGCATTTGCCTAGAATGCACAAAGCCCTGGGTTCCATCTTCAGTACCCCATAAAACCAGGCATGATGGTATATGCCTGTAATCCTAGCACTGGGAAGGTGGGAACAAGAGGATCAGAAGCTCAAGGTCATCTTTGGTTATGGTTGCGTGGTGCGGTCAAACCCAGCCTGGTCTACATGAGAAGCTGTCCCAAATAGTAATAGTGATGATGATGACAATGACGAGTACCTTGAACTGATTCTCATATTCAGGTTTCATTTTATTTTATTTTTTCAAGACAGGGTGTCTCTGTGTAGCCCTGCCTATCCTGAACTTGCTCTGTAGACCAGTTTTGAACTCAGGGATCCACTTGTCTGTCTCCTTACTGCTGGGATTAAAGGTATGCACCACCACTGCCCAGCTCATTTTCATTTTTAAAGAAGGCAAGAATATACATCCACAAAAATTCATATATGAACTTTGAGGCCAGCCTCAGCTACCTTGTATTCTATTTTAATTTTTAACTTTATATTCTAAAATCACTTACTTTTCAAAATAGCAGATGGCCACATGATGTCACAAAAAAGGATTCAAGGAGGTTCCCGTGTGTCAGAAGAGTTAGTGCCTAGCAAGGCAAAATGTGCAATCCTTCCAACACCAAGTTTCTGGCAGTGTGTGGTAGCATCTTTGGCCACCTCACTTTAAATATGAATAGGATTACATGAGGTTGCCATTGGTTCGTCCATCTGATTGTGGCACTCTTCTGAGACTAAAAAGTTACTGCTTACAACCTGGGTGCTTACAATAAGTACCTCTGAGAGACATAAAAAAAAACTGTGGCAAAATATTTTACATTTACTGGGCATTATAAAAACAAAGTAATTTGACCTAAAAGAGGAAGGTCCAGACCCTTTGAGCAAAGGCAATGGAGTACTGCCAGCCACAAGCTTCCTGCCTGGCACTTAGAAATGGTATCTGGGAATGAAAGAAGGCTCTCATCACAGGAAATACCCAGGGAAGAGACAGAGCCACAATTGTACTCAGTTCTTCACGTTAAAAAAGTATGGACAAAGGAGACTGATTCGGAAAAACCCATGGAGAAAACCTTCCCACATTCAGGTATTAAAATGGATGTTTTCACCCTATGTAGTTACCATGGAGACTGGGGTACAAGCTGACATTTTGCACTGTTATTTGACTATTGGCCACAGGGAGGAAATTTTTGATTGGACATATTTTATGAAACAGTCATTTGCAGAATTGCTAAGGGTTTCATCAACTATCAGGATTCAGACAAACCATTCTATACTTTTTTATTTACAAAAATTTATGCACATTCGAGTTTTGTCTGCATGTACATCTTTGTGAGGGTGCCAGATTCCCTGGAACTGGAGTTATAGAGTTATGAGCTGCCATGTGGGTACTGGGAATTGAACCCAGGTCCTCTGGAAGAGCAGCCAGTGGTCTTAACTGCTGAGCCCTCTCTTCAGCCCTTTCTATACTTTTATTTAACCATTGTCAATGGCCACTTAACCGATGTTCCCATATCCATCCTTGTTTCTCTCATCACTCAACAAAGCAGCTACAATCATCTTCCTAAAAGACACTCAGATTCCATGACTACAAATTGCCTAGCTTTAGTTTTTTTTTTTTTTTTAACACAAACCACCCTACTCCCCCCAAAGTCCTCATTGTTATCATGACCTACAACGGAACTCATGAACTCTTGGCTCTTTCACACTGTCTCTCATTCACATAAGCTGTCCCTTATAATCAGGCACCTTCCCATCTTGGCATTTTCAGAGTCGCTCTTTGTTCCTGTAAGGGTAATTTTAAATTAGAACCTACCCTACCAGCAACTGTAAAGAAACTCCTCTTTCACACCATTAATCCCAGCACTCAGGAGGCAGAGACAGGCAGATCTCTGTGAGTTCAAGGCTAGCCTGGTCTACAGAGCTAGTTCTAGGACTACAAAGGCTACACAAAGAAGCCCTGTTTCAAACAAACAAACAAACAAACAAACAAACAAACCAATCCCTCCCTCCACCTCCCTTTCTCTCTCTGGGATAAGACAGAGTGTAAAAGAATTATCTATATTCAGAAAATGTAGCTGACCAAAAGAATAAAACCAAAATCACCATTTCCCTAGTTGCAAAACTAACTGACAAAGCTTATGGGAAGTGAGGAAGACTGCACACATTTAAAAAAAATCTTGGAGAATAAGAGATTTTTTTTCCATTTCAAATGCTTTTATTTTGGTAAATGTAGCTTATAAAATCTCAGTATATAATACTCATACATAGATACATAGAAAACCCAAATACCAATACTGACTTGAACAAATTAAGCATGGTTTTCATGTGCTGTGTGTAGTCTTGCACAACCAACATTTAGGTTTTAAGGTCATTCCAAGTCACATGAAACCACACTTTGTGAAACTTGAGTTTTTGATGACTCTATAAGTTTCTGTTTAAAGTACTAACACATTGCATTATGATGAACAGTCATGGAATGCAAAATGGAGAAAATACAACAAAATGTAACTCAGACTTGACAGTCTCAAGTTGTTTTCTTCAAAACATATGAAACAAAAATGTCTGCTAGTTTTATGCATCCATTGGGAAACTGTCATAAGGAGGTAAAAAATATACCTAAAGAAAAGCCTACAGATTCCAATGAAGGAATACTGGGGATTTAGAGGACAGTAACTGAAGAAAACATGTGAACGTACATGGAACTAAGAAATAAACTCTTTATTATGATAAAATCAATAAATGGTTTACACCCCAAATTACAGCACTCCAGAAGTTAAGGCTAGCCAGTCTGAGTTTCAGTTTAGCTTAGGCTACAGGTTGGTACCGGTCTTATAAAAACAGAAACTACTCACTCATCTCTGGCAAACAACAAAAGATAAAATGGATATCTAAGCACTTGGTAAACTATAAAAGGAGTGCATATCTAAGTTTCTGTGTGGATGCATAAATTTTTTACATGTTAAAAAAATCAAAACCCCAAATAACATTCTATCATTTTAAAGGAAGAAAATTAGCCATAATCATACAAATGGCTTGTTGTATTTAAGCATATAAATCAGTAAACACTGTTTAGAAAGGCCTTAGAGGAGTGATTTCCTCTTCAATTAGTAGGTAAATAAATGTTGATAAATTCAAAGTTTGAGGGAGTGAACTTCCTCTGACAACTAGTGCCATTTTCATTATGGATTTTAACACACATGACTTTGAAGACATGAAGATTCCTAACATCAAGAAACTAGTTATCATAAAGACTTTATGAAGAGCTCACACAAAGAAAAAAATAAATGCACAGCTCATTTAAGTGCAGAAGCAAGCTCTAAGTCAGATTCTAACTTACAGTGCAACTTTTCATAGGTTAAGAGAGACGTGTAAAAATGAGAAAATTAAGGACAAAAGAATACAACTCTAATCATGTAAACTTAGAGGCTCCAAACACTATTTGCTTAGCGCCCATTTCCAGGAGGAGACTTTTTGTAAAGTCAGTATCAAGTCATTCTCAGACTGTGAATACTTTAGTTTTGACAGTGTTTCTCTACATAACCCTAGGCTGGCTTCAACCACGGGTTTCTGCCTCAGCATTCGTAGTGCTAAGATTACAAACTTGAATCACCACAGTGCCTTTTTAATATTTTTTGAGACAGGGACTTTACAATCTAAACTGCCCCTGAACTCATTTAAACCCTCCTGCCTCATCCTCCCTAGCATTTGGATTACAGACATGTGCCATCACACTTGCGTCATAAGGAAGCTGAAAAATATGAAGCAGACTACCTATAGTGATGTAACCTGGTTAAGTCACTGAGGCTCTGTGGGCCTCTTTCCTCATCTGTAATATCTCCAGAATAACATTCATTTCTTCAGAACTATAGAAAGGTTCAAATGAGACTATTTACATGTAGTTCTCAACTCTAACTGCAACTTAAACTGCAACTTAAACTGAGAAATAACCAGAGCAATGTTGATGCCTGGGTCCCATGCCATAGGTTCAGACTGAATTATTCTAGGCTTGACCCTTAGCACCTGTATACTTTTAATGCTCTCCAGTAAACTCCAATGTATAGTCACTCCTGAGAGCCACAAGCCTGCAGCTATATCAGTGCATCTCAAGGTATCTCAGAGGATGACCTGGGGATTCTGCCAAGATGCAGATCAGGATTCAAAAGAGTATATGGTCAGAGTCTGTCCCTCTAACATGTTCTTAGGCCATGTGGTACTACACTGCCACTCTATAAATGGCCACAAAGTACAGAGTGATAGTCTACTACTCTTCCAAAACAACTTTTAGCAACAATGACCTTAACTTTGGCAAACAACTCTGGTTCCTTGTTCCGAGAACTGGAATAGAACAGTATACCCAGCCAGGTGTGACAGCGTACACTTATAATTCCAGCACTCAAGAGACCGAGGCCAGCTTTGGCTACATAGTGAGCTCTTTCACAAACGAAAATCCAAAAATCCCAGACAAAAATAATGGTAAGATTCTGTAAAAAATGAGCACAAAAGGGTTATGTTATACATGTAAAACATATGACCCTGAAGGGATTATATACAAATTACAAGCACACCCAGTTGTTATGGTACCACTGTTCCCCACATTCATTACAAATGACATAGATCATTTGTTCATCTGGGTTTGAATTCTGCACCCAAACTGGAAGGAAAAGTGTTCCTCTGGCAATTACAGTGACCTTGCAGTTGTATTTCTCACAGCGCTTGCACTTTATTTTATCTGTCTGTGTGCCGTCAACTGTGTGGGGAAGGTGATGTTCCTGAATACTGGCTTCTGTGTAGAAAGCTCTCAACTGCTTCAGTTCCTCGTTTGCCATGTCCAGGACAGTCATTTCAGCAAATTCTCTTGTAGACATGGTTCCAGACAGCAGGCTTTGTTGTAAATGAGAGTTCCTGGGGTTGTTCAAATTGGCAACTTTGCTTCGAATACAAGTTTTGTATTTTTTGATGTTGCTTGAATAAAGGGTAAAAACGTGCTCTTCAATTTCTCTTGCAAATCTCTGCCACAAATGAGTTTTCATGTCATTTGTGGAAAACCTAGCTAACGCTGTGTAAAGAAGCTCTACGCATTTAGATCTAAGAGACACTAGGGCATCTTGTAACACACTTGAGCTCTTGCTAGTAGATTCAGGGTCAACATCCCCCAAATATTCTTCATTAGTTTCCATTTGAGTGGCGCTACTTCCAGACTCAACTACTGCAGCATGCTTTTTTTCAGCATCTTGAGATGCCAGCCTAGAGAGAGAACTGCAGAGACCTGCTATCTCATCATGGCTAAAACCTGATGCCCCATCCTGGCTCACCTCCTGAGAAACTGCTGCATGTTTTTCTTCATTAACATTAGAAGGGAGTAATTTAAGGCTTTCCTTTGTTTTGAGGTGTGTAGTCTTATAGAAAGTTCTCCACTTTGCCAGCAGACACTTGGCCTTCCTTTTCAAAGCCACGGAGGGGCAGTTTTTGAGGACTCTGTATACAGCTCTGACTAACTCTGTTTCCTGGAGATGTTCCTTAGACACATATATCATTTCAAGTTCAGTCAGATGTTTGCCAATATCCTCAAAATACCTTTTAGCCACCAGCTGCTCAATCAGGGAAGCCTTGGCAATGATACGTTTTTTGTCAGACATCTTCACAGCTGCAAAGAAAAAAAAAGATGGTTCAATCTTTTTAAGTTTGCCTTTACTAGTTGCAGCTCTTGGAGTGTGAACTAGCACTTCTGCCAGTTATTCATGTGATGTTTTCTGAAAGAGTAATGCGATATAAATGGGTGTGGCAGATTAGATAATACAGCAATGTGAACTAGTCAACTTTCAAGACTTCTATTCTCAATAGCAGAAGGGAAAAAATGACTGCAAAGTTTCAGCAGAACATTCAAAGACTTGATAGAATATCAGCTAAACTTTTCCACCTCCACTGTACAAGATACTGTACATCAGTATCTTTCTAGATTAAGATTATTCAGGAACCTAGCATGGTGGTGTACACCTGCAATCCCAGCACTTGGGATGGAGACTAAAAGAACATGAGTTTAACACAATATTTAGATACAGAGAAAATTTTAGGTTAGCCTGGAATGCATGAGAACCCTGTCTCAAAAAATCAGTTCATCTTGGGTGGAATCTAATAATCACTGGGAATAAAATCATGCTCATGTAAGCAACCATAAGACAACGCTGAGCAAACACGGGGCTATTTTCTCCTCATAGTCAGTTATGAGATTGATATACCTAATGCCTTTATAATCTTTGTACTGATATTTTTCTGAATATAAAGAAGGAAATAAAACAGAAATGGGGGTACTAATGTTGGAACCAATGCAAATAAACAGATACTACAGGTTGGGAAGCAGGTCTGGTGAACTCTGAAAGTCAGCAGGATACAATGTGCTGACATTTGAGCTGTTGGAAAAACAGAGTCACATCCAGATGACCCACTTATTCTTTATTTGGAAATACTTTTAAATTTAGAGAAAAGTTGTGAAAAATAAGAATACCGGTATTTCCTTTATGCAAATTCACATGCCATATAAATGTAGTTTTAAAAATCCCCTATTGTGGGGTCTTTTTCTAAGTTTGAAGAAAATTATTTTCTTTTTTTATAATTTTACATGTATGGATATTTTGCCTGCTTACATGTATATCTGTATACCATATATGCCTGGTATCAGTGGAGGACTTGGGCATTTGTTCAGTTCTCCAGCCAATTCTGATTTAAACCACACACAAGAACTGACCCCTCCATCCAGGACAGGCTCCCAAACCACAGAGAAACCCTGTCTCGGAAAAACTAAAAAAAAAAAAAAAAAAAAAAAAAAAACAACAACAACAAAAAACTGACCCCTCCAACCCACTTCACCAACAGGCTGCCATTAGTTCCAAAAAGTAGTCTTGCTCCTGGACTGAATACACAGAACCTCTCTAACTTCAGACTTCATTAGGTAAGTCCTATTATATAAGAAACCATTAAAAACACTGCTGTGTACAATTCAAATTAGAAGCTTTTATGATTGTAATGTAGTAAGTGTTGAAATGTATACAATTCCTGATATTCTCGAATACTTACCTCTTAACAGTAGGAGGCAATGAACATTTACTGAGCAATCTACGACGCTATTCACACTCAGGTTACCTCAATTTGCACAATAAGTCTGGGAGGTAAATTTCATCTAACAACAGAAAATCTGTGAAAAACACAAAATCACTACAATGTTCTCATGTTTACCATATTTAAGAACATTTTTTCTACAGTTCCCACAAAGAAGTAGTACCTCTTTTATTCCCTTGACCACAGCTTCCGAAGAGTTTACGAGATTCTTTCTTCTGTTAAACAAGTGACAAAGCGTCTAGGATGCTTCCTCTCCTTTCAGTGTGTGAGCTTCAATTCTAGTCACTATATAGCAACTTGCTTGTACTCATGCACTGTATGTAAGTCCTGGAAGACAAAGTCCACCTCAATTCCTGTTCTTTAATAAAATCATTCAAAAATTTTCTATTGGGCTGGAGAGATGGCTCAGTGGTTAAGAGCATTGCCTGCTCTTCCAAAGGTCCTGAGTTCAATTCCCGGCAACCACATATTGGCTCACAACCATCTGTAATGAGATCTGGTGCCCTCTTCTGGCCTTCAGGCATACACACAGGCAGAATATTGTATACATAATAAATAAATAAATATTTAAAAAAAATTTTCTATCATAAAACTAGAAAGGGGATAATGAGAAGAGGGCAGGGGAAATGAGGGTAAGGGAATCCATCAGAGGGGGAAGAGAACATGGAGAGGTAGTGGGTGATGGAGATAAATTAGAATAAAATATAGTGACTTCTACAAATAAAAATGCCATAGAAAACCTATTCTGAGCTGGGTGGTGGTGGTGCACACCTTTAATCTCAGCACTTGGGAGGCAGAGGCAGGTGATCTCTCTGAGTTCGAGGCCAGCCTAGTCTACAGTGGGAGTTCTAGGAAGGCCAAGGCTATAGAGAAACCCTGTCTTGAAAAACCAAATCAAACCAAAACCAAAACAAACAACTCCCTCATGACCCCAAACCAAGCCAAACCAAACCAACCAAACAACAACAACAAAAAACCCTACCATTCTATATGGTAACAAAAAATTTTAAAATTCTAGATTTAAAAAGCCATTAAAAATGGTGTCCACTGTGGGCTAATCAGGTAGGTCTTAGCAATCTCTTGGATATGGATGCTGAAAAAAGTCTAGTTCCTGGAAGTGAGGGAGTATTAACAAGCTGACAGGGTTTACTGATCATCCTGCACCTCTTCAAAATGGGGTGACTCGGCCACCTTGGATTAGTATTCAAATTAAATGAGATAATCCCTTTTTCTGGAACGCCCCAGACAGAGTTTCTGTGTGTAGCACTTCTGGCTGTCCTGGAGCTAGCTCTGTAGACCAGGCTGGCCTTGAACTAACAGAGATCCACCGGCCTCTGCCTCCCTAATGCTGAGATTAAAGGTGTGGGCTACCACTGTGTGATTTAAATGAAACAGTTTTAATGACGGGCTTAATCTTTATAAAGGGACTGACAATGATATGAATTTACAATAGAAAGTTTAAAAATTTGCCGGGGGTTGGCAAGAAGGCTCAGTGAGTTCTTACCACCAAGCCTGACCATGTGTGTTCAATCCCTAGAACATAGCAGAAGAAGAGAAATGACAAGTTGTCCTCTGACTTCTACATGGACAACATGATACATATGCATTCACACACAATAAATAAAGGTAATTTTAAAATAAATAAATTTTCCAGGCATACTGGAAGACACAATCCTAGCATTCAGGAGGCTAAGACAGGAGGGTTGTCAATTCCAGACAGCATGAGTTTATAGTGAGATAAAAACCATTTTTTATAAATCTTTTTATTATGTATACAATATTCTGCCTGCATGTATGCTTGGATGCCAGAAAACGGCACCATATCTCATTACAGATGGCTGTGAGCCACCATGAGGTTGCTGGAAATTGAACTCTGGACCTCTGGAAGAACAGCCAATGTTCTTAACCTCTGAGCCATCTCTTCAGCCCCTCTAAAAACCAGTTTTTAAAAGATTTAATATGTACCATACCAGATGTTGTTCCAGGACAGGAGGTCAGCAAATACTTTCTGTAAAAGGACAGATAGGAAACACTTTAGACTTCTGGCACTGGGACTTTTCAACTTTTGTAGAAAGCACAACAGACAGCAAATACTGAATGGAGCTGGAGTAATGGCTAAGCAGTTGAGTGTGTATGGCTCTTGCAGAGGACCCGAGTTCAGTTTCCAGCACCTATGTGCTTTTTTCACGACTGCTTTTGTAACCCCGGCTTTGGGAAAATCTGATGCCTCTGATTCCCAGGGGCACTGGCCCTCATGTGCACACACCCACTCATCTATCTACATACAGTAAATATAATACAATACGCGGTTGGGACTGGGGAGAGGGCTCAGTTGGTAAACTGCTTGCTGTGCCATGGGGACCTGGGTCTGGATCCCCACATCCACATAAAAAGCTAGGCTCATGGTGCACGCCTGCAATTCTAGCAATGGGAAGGGAGAGATACGTGACTCTTTGGAGTTCACTGGCCAGTCTAGTGGAACTGGTGACTTTCAGGTTCAGAGACAGCCTATCTCAAAATCTCAAAAACCAAGTGGGAGGGACAGTAATTGAGAAAGACATCTAAATTGAACTCTGGCTTCAAGGCAAGCATGGGGGAGGGGGAGGAGTGGTAATGCTGAAGATGAGGCTAAGTTTGTAGAGTGCTTACCTAGCAAGCACAGGGGCCAGAGTTTGCCCCTCAGCATGACATAAAGCCCTAAAGCCCGTGTGGTGACTCACAAGAGACCCTGTTTCAAAGCAGCAAATGGGCAGTGTGTATTTGGCCGCAGGACATTGTTAATGCCTTTCTTAGAGCAATCCTGTCCCACAGAAAGATTTCAAGTCACAAAAACAATTTTTCAAAATGGATAACAATCGTGTTAGAAAACTGATGGAATTAATTATAATTTTACTTGGCCCAGTGTATCTAAAATATTTTTTCCTTTAGAGAAATGGGATGCTAGGGATCAAACCCAAGGTCTTGTGCACACTAAAATGTGCTCTACCACTGAGCTACACCCAGGTCACACCCCAATACTGTCCTTTCAAAATCTGATATCAACAGGTGTTTTAATTTTTGTATGTTAATAATTCTCAAAAACTCTGATGTGCTTTACATTTATAACACATTCTAATTCAGATCAAATTTCTTGTCAGTTGGAGTTCAGTCCCAGAACATATGATGCAAGTATAATGCTTATACATTTTTACTGTTAACGCTTGAGTATGTGTATGCACACATATATACATACAAATATAAAGCCGGGCGGTGGTGGCGCACGCCTTTAATCCCAGCACTCGGGAGGCAGAGACAGGCGGATCTCTGTGAGTTCGAGGCCAGCCTGGTCTACAAGTGCTAGTTCCAGGACAGGAACCAAAAGCTACGGAGAAACCCTGTTTCGAAAAATCAAAAAACACTAAAACAGCCTAAACGCGAAGAAAAAACGCCAGGAATGCTCACAGTGAAAATTTCCAGAAGCTTAGGGAACAAACCAGCAGTAACCCATCCTTTAAGTCTTTAAATCTCTCTCCAGAGCGACAGAGAAAATCGAACCTTCTAGCACTAGGTTAAACCTAACAGTCTAGCTTTCCAGAAAAGGCCTTGGCCCTGAGGAAACAGAAGGGGGGCGGGGGGGATCGCCGGCAGGGGCGTTGCTATTTTTTTACGCAGCCGCAGCCCCGCAGAAGGATCCAGGGCAAGGGAGAGCGAGAGGACCAGGCCCGCCCAGAGACTCCGGTGGGTGGGGTTGAATACTAAACAAAGCCTGAAGAAATCTACCCCCGGGGGACGTCCCTGAGACCTAAAGACGAGTAACGGCGTCCAAGCGACCTTAGCTACTTAGCTAAAAGGGAGGAGGGATTCAACCTTAGAGCCGCCCGGGCAGAGGGCGCGCCGGAGCGCCTCTGCGAGCGGGGATGGGCTTCCACTGGAAACCGGAGTTAGCCCTTCAGCCGGGGGCCGAGCTAACGGAAATGGCGGTAGGCCAGTCTCCAAATAGCGCGCTCGCCGCCCTAACGTCCTCAGCGCCGCCGGAAGTGCAGGAGCCGCCTCCGGAGGGAACTTCCGGGTCTCGGGGACGGATGACGTAACCCCCAACGGCCCTAAACATTCCCGCGCGGGAACGCGTGCTTGGGACCCGCCGCTGACGCGCCCAGAAAAAGCGCGTGCGCAGAGCGATCCGGAGCGGTGGGGGGCGGGCTCCTAGCTGTGCCCCGAGGGAGGGGCTGAGGCCCGTAGTGAAGCTAACCCAGCCGCAGTTTTTCCAGTGGCAAGGTTTGCTGACGGTCCCTCCAACTTATTCTCTTTATTTTCTGTCAAAACAGCAAAACAGACGAACAAAACAAAAGCAGGCGGACCATGGTGATGGACGCCAGTAGGCAAATGCTGAAAACTAAAAACTGGGACAGGAGGCTCTCGAGTTCGAAGCCAGCCTGAGTCAACCCCTTTAAAAAGGCTGAACGCTATACTCGCCTCCCTAAATAAATAAAAATAAAAACCCCTACCAGAACAATAAAATAAATTATGAGTGACGACCTGTAATAATAAGCATTTTTTTAAAAAAAAAAAAACTAACTCATCAATAGAAAATAAAAATGGTTGAACGTGGTGGCCTATAATCCAAGCACTCCAGAGGGCCTAGCACAAAGTGGAGTTTGTTTTGTCCCTTCATTAGGAGACTGTCCATAAGTTCAGGACTAGCCAGGGTTACATAGTAAAACCCTCTCTAAATAAATAAAAGGCAGCAATTAGTCTAACAAGCATTGCTCTGTTACTTGTATCAGATGAATGAACGAAAGTAATAAACATTCATTAGTCATGAGCATCCTGAATTCACCTGTGCATACTGTTAGCCTGCAAGGATTCATTCAAACTAGTGGTGATCCAACTAGAGAAGGCGGCGGTCTCCTTTGTCAACCTCCAATTCCAAAACACTTTGGGGCAAAGATTTCTGGAAGCAAACTCTCCTGTTCTGTGCACTAGGTACCTTCAGAAAGCAGGGTGCTTCTGTGATGAATGGACTAGATTTAACCTTAGGAGAGAGAGGGCAAGCGACTCATGCTACTCAGGATAGGGGATGCCTGATTAGTTTTGCTTTGGACTATGTTAATATCAGGGTATGATTACAGAAGAATCTCGGTTTGGGTTTGGTTTAATATAGAATCTCTCTCTGTAGTCTAGCCTGGCTTAGAACTCACTATGTGTGGCCTCAAACTCGGGATAATCCTCTTGCTCTCCAAGTGCTGAGACTATGACAGTGTGCCACTCTACCCAGTCTAGAAGTCTTGGTTTTTGCTATGGTCCGTTACTCTCGGAAAATAGCCCCATTTGATGTGAAGCTCTCAGAAATTATTTGTGTTCGACAAAACATCAAGGTCTTGACTGTTGTTTTGACACACCTGGGAAAAGTGAGTTTCCGGTGAAGAACTGTCAGATTGGCCTGTGGATGCATCTATGGGGTCTTTTCTCGGTTTCAATTGCTGTAGGAGGACTCAGCCCATGGGGTGGGGGTGGGGGAGGCAGTATTAGCCTTAGGCCTGGGCTGTGTGTGAAAGGGAGCTGATGTGAGCATGGGAGCAAGCCAGTAAGCAGCATCTCTCCACAGTTTCTGCTTCAAGTTCCTGCCCTGACTTCTTTCAACCATGGACTGTAACCTACAAGATGAAATAAATCCTTTCCTCCCCAAATTGGATTTGGCCATTTAAGGAAAACTATCTGTGTCCGGCTCAGGGTTCCTGGGACAAAATTCTGAGCAGTTTATTTGCCCCAGAGGGACAGAGGGCAGGGATAAGGGACAAAGACGAGAGATAAGGACAAGGAAGAAGGGGAAGGGAACAAGGGAAAGGGGGCAAGGGTATTTGCCCCAGAGGACAAAGGACTGCCTCTGGACAGAGAGGAGACCGACATACTTCAATACTTTCATAGCTGGACAAGGAAGTAACCAAATAAGGAAATAGACCTTGGTGGCCAGCTTTAGGATTGTAGTCTCTTTGTAAATTGGGAAGAAGAAGGGCAAGGCCAGAACCACGCTCAACACGCTCAAGCTGGCCAGAGATCCTTCAGTCTTTGTGTCCATCACAGCAACAGAAACCAAAGTCGGATGTAAGCCAATCAGATTTTTGCTGAAGGTCTGACAGCATGGGCTTGTAGGCAGAGGTGGGTAGTGTAGAATGGGGAACTGGGCCAAGCACTGAGGGCGATTGGATATCGAGGGGCAGAGGCTGTCGAGGGGCAGAGGCTGTGGGTCAATTCAAGTATCAGGACTCTGCTTAAGAAGGCCTAGGAGAAGTTTTAGGAGCCTGACTTTGAGGCTGGTTTACAAAGAATCGTTATCACTCTTACTGGTGAAGGAGGTTCAATCCCCAGTAGAGCATTAAAACCCCAAACCAAACAGTTCTATTAAACTATTAAAAACTTCCCTGAAGGGGCTGGAGAAATGGCTCAGTGGTTAAGAGCACTGACTGCTCTTCCAGAGGTCCTGAGTTCAATTCCCAGCAACCACATGGTGGCTCGCAGCCATCTATAATGAGACCCGGCGCCCCCTTCTGGCCTGCAGGCACAGATGGAAGGAATGCTGTACATATAATAAATAAATAAATCTTAAAAAAAAAAACTTTAAAAACTTCCCTGAAGAATTAGTGTAAAACCTAAAAGTTAGTTCAAAACCTGCCAGTAGCGCCTTCAGGGACATTATAACCAACTTCTTATGGCCTGCTATACTGAGGAGAAAAAAGGCATTACCCAAAAATGTAAAAAACAAAGCCAGATATAACCCAGACTCTCCTCTGGTGTGAAGGGAAAAAAAAAAAAAAAAAAAAAAAAACCTCAAAACTAAAACACAGTATATCACCTACAATGCCAGCTATAATTACCAGGAAGAGCTGCCATGGTCACTAGAGTTGCCACCTGGGGCTATTATGTGTTTAGATACAACTTAAAAGTCAGTTCCTCAGTTATGCTGCCCCGATGCTAAGTTCTCAGCTACTATAGCTAATGGGTACTGTGATGTATATATAGCACAGATAGACAACAGGTCCATCACTGCAGAAAGATCTGCTGAACAGTCCTGGCTTGGCTCATCTGGAATGACTCTTGAGATAGGGATTCTCTGAGTAGCTCTGACTGTCCTAGAACTCGCTCTGTAGACCAGGGTGGCCTAGAACTCACAGAGCTCTGCCTGCTTTTTGCCTCCTGAGTGCTGGGATTAAAGGTGTGTGCCACTACTGCCTCGGAGGGCTTTGGTGTTTTTATTTGAAGGTTTATTTATTTTGATTTTCTGCATATCAGTGTTTTGCCTGGTTGTGGATTTGTATTTACGTGAGTAGTTGGTACCCACAGAGGGCATCAGTCCCAGATTCCCTGGAACTGGAGTTGCAGATGGCTGGGCATTGAAACTGAACCCTCTGTAAGAGCTGCAAGTGCTCTCAAGCAAGCAAGCCATCTCTCCAGCCCTGGGTCTTTGTTTAAAGAATCATCTTTCAGCTGTTTCAATACTCTGAGATTCTCTTGGATAAATTTGATTCCGTGCCGTGGGAATTCCTTTTCAATTCAAATCAGGTCTCTGAGTGGCAACGTTGATTTCCTGAGCTCTCATAGACAGCCCCTTCCTGTAAATTCCCAAGGAATGGAGGCAACGATCCTTCCTAGGGAAGGATCTAGGGCCTCTCCTGAGGCGAGTGTTACTTATTACTCAGGGAAAGGCTGCAGATGTTGTTCATGGAAAGAAGTCAGAATAACGGCATCTTTGGGGGGTTCTAAGGTGGTGACTGATGTTCATTTCTTGATTAAACACTAGGGCCAGACTTTGAGCTTAGCTGGGGATGTTTGTAAAGGTCAGAGAACATAAAGGATGGGTTTTTTTTTTTTTTTTTAAAAAAAGAGCTATTCCCTTCAAATCTCAAGAGCTGCAGGATAGCAGGAAACCTTATAAAAAGGCAACGAGTAGAGAAACACAAACTTCATGATTAGCTGCTGCAACAGATACCTCAGACATACAGAGGTCAAAGGACACAGAAACAGTGACTATTCCAGGAAAAGTTACTTTTCTGCAAGATCAGACCGTGGCTAGCTGGTGAGCCAGGCAGAGGCAGGTGGATCTGTGAGTTCAAGGATAACCTGTTTTACAGAGTGAGTTCCAGGACAGCCAGGACTACATAGAAAAACCTTGTCTCAGGAAATCAGACACAAGTGATTCTTACCTAGGAGCTGAGGAGTGGGGAAGTGGATCCTACATAGTCCTTTCTCCAAGCTCAGGAGGGTAACTGGATTTCTGGCTATATTAAAATATACAATTTATATACAATTGAAAGTTCACAAATAACATTTATTTATTATTGTGTATGTGTGTGGAGGTCAGAAGAAGACAACTTGTGAGACTCAGTTCTCTCTTTCTACCATGTGAATTCCAGGAACCATACTGGTGGTCAGGCTTGGTGGCAAGCACCTTTACTGCCACCACCACCGTGTGTGTTTGTGTGTGTGTGTGTGTGTGTGTGTGTGTGTATAGCATAGGTTAAAGACTTTTCACCTTTTTGTTTTGTTTTTTTTTGATACAGGGTTTCTCTGTGTAGCCTGGCTGTCCTGGAACTCACTCTGTAGAGCAGGCTGGCCTCAAACTCACAGAGATCCACCTGCCTCTGCCTCTTGAGTGCTGGGATTAAAGGCTTGTGTCACCACACCTGTCTAAGACTTTTCACTTTTAAAAACTGTGTTAAGTGATTATTTCATTGTTGTAAGCCCTTTATTTTGGAGGCAAGGTCTCACTCTGTAGCCCAGGCTGGCCTTGACTGCACGCACAGTGATCCCCCTGCCTCAGGCTCCTGAGTGCTGTGTTTTTAGGCGCGCACCAGCAGTTCTGGTTTGATACAACCCTTTCACATTTAATTGTCACAGAGTTGAGATTTCACTCTTCTCTTGTTGAGAACTAAATGCAGTAAAGTGGATACATCTTAAAGTTCTATCTTGGCAAAATGGTGTCTTCTGGATGAAGATTTGTGCTTAGGTGCTTCCTGTTTGCCCTTCCCCCCAACCACAGGATGAGGGCTATCTGACCTCCGGCTCCATAAGATCTGTTTAGTCTGTCTTCACCTTATCAAAGACAGGCTTACCGGGCTGGGAAGGTGAGTCAGTGGGCAAAGTGCTTCTTGTACAAGTGTGAAGACCTGCATTCCTGTCCTCAGCACCTCTGTAAAAGCTAGCCATAGTGCCACACATCTGTCACCTCGATGCTGGAGGCGGGGCCTTGCCTAGTCACTGAGCTCCCCATTTAGTGAGTGACCCTGTCTCCAAAAGTAAGTTGGAAGGGCCAGAGAGATGACTCAGTGATAGCAGAGAACCCAGGTCCATTTCCCTGCTGTTTGGGAAGTTTGGAACTTTCAGAGTGCAAGCCTTGCTAGAGGAGGTAGGTCACTGGGGGAGGGCTTTGATGGCTTATAGACTCTGTTCTACTCGCAGTTGGCACGATCTCCTTCCCAGGTGTGCTTTAGATGTGATCTCTCTGCTTCCTGTTCCCGCTGCCATGCCTTCCCTGCCATTGTGGACATCTACTCTTCTGCAGTCATAAGCCCGAATAAAGCTTCCTTAGGATGAGTTTGGTTATGGTAGCTGATCACAGCAACAGAAAAGTAACTGGTAAACTTTCAGAGCTCCTGGAGGTCAGGCTGAGCCTCAAACCAATGAAATTACAATCTCTCGGTCAAAACCTAGTCATTGCCATGTTTTAACAGTTCTACTGGACATTCAAGATTGAATGCCACTACTTTCATTTGTTGTGATTCTGCCCTTAACTTCACCCCAAAGTCTTTCAAGAACCACTGATGGGGGGCGGGGGAGGAGAGTCTGGAGAGATAGCTCAGTAGCTAAGAGCATTCTTTGCTCTTGCAGAGGCCCTGGGTTTAGATCCCAGCATTCACATGATAGCTTGCGACCATCTTTAACTCAAGTTCCGGAGGACCCGCCACTGTGGGCGCCAGGCATGCGCAGGGTTTGCGTACAGAACAAGCAGGCAATACATTCATAGACATAAACTTTTAAAAGAAAACCACTGTTGGAAAACATTAAGAGTTGACAGGCAATGCACAAGTCCCTTAGAGCACAAAACATAGCACACATTCTTCTTGATACTGAGTTAAGATAAACCTAGAGATCCCCAAAGTCTCACCCCCCACCCCTGCAACCCCCTTTGGGATTTCATTAAGAAGCCAGTTCACCCCTGGAAATAACTCACTAAAAGCGCCCTTGGTGTGACACCTCCCCTAATTGAGCTCTGGAGGCTTTTTTTTTTTTTTTTTTTTTTTTTACTCCAGAAGACCTTTTCCTCAACCAGAAGCTCCCGGCTCCACCCCTACAGACACAAAGTAGAACAGAGGTAGGTGGGAGACGCCCTGAGCTGGAGAACAGGAGCTGACTCTGGCCCAGCGGGATTCCTGCATGCTTCTCCACGGGATAATGACGGGAGACTAGAAATCAGCTGCGGCTTGCTGCTTCTCCAACTGTAAGTTTCCTAACAAACTTGACTTAAGCCGCCTAGGTGTTAGGGGTGTGCGTGGCTTCCACATTCTATCACAGGACAATTTACAGTGAGAAACCCGCAGGGGAGCTATTCAGGAAGAGGACAGAGCGAGTTCAAGATCAGCCTAGTTAACGTAGTGAGACGTTACATTCAATTTTTCAAAATAAGGTTAAAAAAGAGGGCATGATATATGGTGACATGCACGAGACCCTAACCAATCCCTAGTCAATCACAACATTTAATAATTACGAGAAAAAAGACCCAGTTTTAGTTTTGGAATGTCCAGCTGGAGAGATGACTCAGCGTGTAAAGGCCCTTGCTGCCAAGCCTGGCAGTCTGAGTTTGGTCCCTGGAGCTGCCATAAAGGTGGAAGGAGAGAACCTACCCCACAGAGTTGGTCTCTGGCCTCCACGCGGTCGTCATGTTTGGTTTGTTGTCAATTGTTTGAGCTGGTACATCGCCTGGAATGGATAAGCCCGTGAGTCCACCATTTGCATGATGGGATCTAGGTCGTGGACTTTGATGGGGGCAGACCCAGCTTTAAGTTTACCTTGTAAACTGCTGGTCAGGGTATCTGTTTACCTAGGTAAAGAGCTCCTGACCTCAGCCTCCTTTGTGACCTTTCTTTCTTTGAAACAGGGTCTCTTTAAATTTTTTCTCCTTTTTTTTTTTTTTTTTTTTTTTTTTTTTTTTTTTTTTTTTTTTTTTTTTTTTTTTTTTTTT